>NW_008631548.1:0-28968 GCF_000691845.1 Merops nubicus
GTGTCCTATTTCCTCAGAACCTCATTAACTTTGTCTTCCATTTGCAGCCTGCAGCTCCCGTTCCATGGACCCTTCCTTTTATGAACTCCATCCAGAAGTGACTCTTCCCTGGAGCTCTTCACAGGGGGTGGTTTCCTTTGGAGCCTCCCCTGCTGACAGGGCAACAAATAAACCTGGAGTGGTCCCTCCTTCCCCACCAAACCTGCCTGCCCTGTAACCAGAAGCCTTCTGAAGGGTGCAGGAGGCAAACCTGGGCCAGGTGGGCTGAGAAGGGCTGGGGCATATCTCCTGTGGGGGGCTTGGCCCAGGCCACCTGAGGACCCTCCACCAAAACGTTCCAGAAAGCAGCTGAGCTGCTGCCACTCTTCATTTCCCCATGGAAACAGCCACGAAGGACTTGTCCCCAGGGACAGCACATGTCACATTGGATGAATGCAGATGTATCCACAGAGAACATCAAATGCTCCTTTGTCTTTAGGGCAAGCAGGGGATTTTTTTTTCACCCTCCATTGTTTGACTTGACTTTCCCCCTTTTTTTTTTTTTCTTAAATATCAGTGAAGATGGAAAGAATTAAGGTCCCAGCCCTACAGCATAAAATTTCCCTGCTTCTCAGCAATTTTGCAAGGATCCCTGAGCTCAAGCTCAAGCCACAGCTCACCACTAACGCTCTGAATTTGCTTCTGGGGTTAATAAAAGAATCAAATAGGTAAAAAAATTTAAATCTCTGACTCCAGAACGTGGCTGTTCCTGCGTGGAGGGGACCTTGCATCTTGGGATACTTAGAATTCTCCTAAAAGGTTCAATACACAATTATCAATGAAAAAAAAAGAATCCCAAACCAACAACAAAACCCCAAATCTGTTCCTCGTATCCGTAGTTACGGAGAAAACCTGGAAACCATGAGGCTGATGGGCTCCAAAACTCCCTTCACAAAGAAATAGGATGAGGAGCTGTGACATTTGTTGCTTTTACATTTATAGAACTTGTAAATGCTTCACAGAGATGATATCATTTTGTTGAACAAGAAGCTGGAGCTTTCCATGATTAGATCTCACCTTGTGTGACCTGAACTCGGAGTTTCAATCCAGGGTTGGTTTTTTTTTGGCCTTTGCCTTTGGGTAGAGTGGTAAAATTAGGACAAGCTCACTCAAATGAGCTAGTAATTATTATTAGTATTGTTCCTACCAGAGTACCTGGGGGCTCTTGGGCTAGTTCAGAGGAAAAACACAGTGACAAATGCTCTGGCAAACCCAGGCAAAGTTTTACTAGAAAACAGGGATTTTGAGTTTTTTCTTCAAAGCCAAGTAGGAGATCTCAGGTTTTAAATAAACAGGATAAAGCAGCAGGAAGGAAAAGATGGAGCCCATCCTGACACAGAACAGGAGGTTCTGTGAATCCAGAACACCCAAAATCTGCAGCACATCCCAGGATGTTACTGTTTGACCAGTGTTTTAGTGCTGACTGTGCCAGGGGTGATGGGAGGGACCACGCTGCTGGAGATGAACGTGGTGGTTTGGGTTTGTCCTTCATGATGTAGGATTTTCCATAAACTCCTGGGGTGGTTTGGTGCCCCCAGGCAAATCTTGTGCTGAGGTTCCCTGCAATGGAGGGTCAGGGCCACTGAAAACACCAGGGAAGGAGGAGAGGAGAGCACCCCAGCTCTGGTGGAGCTTCCTCAGCCTCCATCCTCACCCAGGATGTTTGGGACAAGCCCATCTCGGCCACAACACCCAGGGTGTCCCCCAGTTTAGTGCCAGGGGAGATTTTCTCAGCACAGGAGAGACATGGATATGTTTGAGCCAGTCCAGAGGAGGCCACAAAAGTGATAAAAGGGTGGAACCCCTCTGCTGGGAGCCCAGCAGGAGAGTTGGGCTTGGGCACTCAGAGGAGAAGGCTCCAGGGAAACCTTCTCGTGGCCCTCCAGTACTTAGAGACTCTCAGAAAGCTGGGGACAGAATTTTGAGCAGGGCCAGTTGGGACAGGACAAGGTGGGGTGATTTGAAATTAAAAGAGAGTAAATTCAGACTAGAGAGAAGGAAGAAAGGTTTGACTCTGAGGGTGGTGAGCCCCTGGCCCAAGCTGCCCAGAGAGGTGGTCACTGCCCCATCCCTGGCACCATCCCAGGTGAGGTTGGCCAGGGCTCTGAGGCCCCTGCTCTAGTTGGGGATGTCCCTGCTCCCTGCAGGGGGTTGGAGGAGATGACCTTGAAAGGTCCCTTCTGACCCAAACCATGCTGTGATTCTCTGTGAAGCAATTCTCCAAGGCAGGGCACAGTTTGCTTCCACAGGAGTTTTTGGAAGAGCCAGAAGCCTACACGTGCTTTCTGTGCCCTAGATTTCTTCTCCCTGGCTGATCTAAGTGGCTGACCTCCCAATTCACCCACAGTGAAGCTCACAGAGCACCCCAAAACAAGGAGACTGATCCAAGTTCTCCTGAACACCGACAGGATGCAATTGGGTGCAAAGAAGAGGGAGGGAAATGGTGGAAGAGGAGGACAACAGCCAGAGCAGCTACGTGGTCACACCTTACCCTGGATGATGTGACATCTGAGACCACAGCACGGTCCAGTGAGATGACATCCCTCCAGGTCCTGTCCCCTCTGGCAGCAGTGCAGAGGTTACAAAGGAGCTCTGCATCCTTCCCTTGGCTTTTTATTCTCTCATCTGGCCAACTTTTAGCCTACTCAATTATCTCTAAGTTGGGCAGAGACCAAAGCAGCCCCTCTGCCTTCCCCAGTCACCGTATATCCACGTTGCTTTCAAACAGGAGAATTAACAAAGCCTCAATTAGTTGATTAAAAAAACCCAAAATATTCTTAGGCAGGAAACAGACTGACCCCTGCAATTAGCAAATTAACCACCATTTACTCATAACACTAATTGCATGACTCACAGTGCCTGTATTTTGGGTTTAAAAATACAAATAAAGTCCAGAAGACCAAGGCTATGGGTCGGGGGTGTGAGGGCTTCTGAGCTGGCTCTGACTTCAGAGATGAATCAGCAGAGTCAGGCTGGTACCAGCAGAAGTGGCCTGCACAAGACACGAGGCAAGGGAGCCTCTCCCTGGAGGTTTTCATCTCTTGGCTACAGAAAAAAAACACCAAGCTTGGCCCTGAGCAAACTTTTTACATTCTAGAAAGCAAGTGAAACACACTCGTGTAGCAAAGGTTTGCTGAAATAACCTCTGGAAGGTCTCACAGTTCTAGAGTTTCAGTAAGAACAGAGACACACGTGAGTGTTTTCTTTATGCTCTATCCTTCCAATGTGTATGGAGAAGACAAAGTCTGCAAACCTCAGCCCTGCACACACCCAGCTACTATTCTGGGCTGTGACTGTCAGTGCCACAAAGCTAGAGCCTACAAGTGCAAAGCAAGCCTGGAGAATCCCAAGTGCAATCAAATCCAGGTATCTTTGCTCCATCAGAATCTGGGAACCATAAAAAATCTGGGTATTGTCCCATGTGCCTGCCAAGAGAAAGTCACCACATAAAAATGAACTGGTTTTCCTGGGGTATAGCTGTACCAGAGTGTTTTAGCCCCAAGTTGTTGGCTAGTACAAAAGCCTGGCCTATTTTATACCAGCTCTAACAGACCCAAAAGCAAAACTTCCAAGGTAAGATGCTTCAGGAGAGCACCCGACGTGAAGCACCGCGGACGGACTAGAGGGGCTCCTGTTTGGTGTGAATTCTGTGGTTTATTCACCCCGAGGGGAAGCTCCTGCTGCAGTTTCCTCAGGCCAGGGTGGGGGCAGCAGCTGGGCTGTCAGGCTGGAGGTTGATGAGGGAGTTGCTTGCCTGGGCCAGCTCAGCGATGGAGACCCGGCCCCTCTGTTTGATGTACTGAGCCACGGCGGCCATCTCCTCGGGAGTGATGTAGATGAACTTGCCCCTGTCATCAATCACACCTACAGTGGGGGGAAAAGAAAAAAGACCTTGAAGTCAGCACTTTGGCTCCTCTCGCTTCCCGACAGACATCAGTCACTTCTTTTGGAAGGGCTGTTCCAACTGCTGAGGCTGCATTTCCTATCTAGGGCAGGCAGAGCGACGTGCAGCAGCCGGGCTTTCATCTCCTCTCTCCTGCTGGCTCTTTGAGCAGGGTTATGACAATAGCCAAGTGCCTTGGCAGGACTAATTGTGTTCAAAAGGAACAAGACTTAAAAGGTCTTTTCCAACCTAGCTGATTTGGTGATTCTGTCCTTTCTGTTGTGTGGAGGTAGCTGGGAGTTCCACAGCAGCGACTTCAGGCACGGAGTTCTGCTGCTGATGTGCTCTGCTGGTGGAGAAGGAGCAGCAGGAGGGGCCAGGGGTGATTCAAAGCCCCCGTGGGGCAGCTCAGCCCTTCCAACTTACCCTCTGAAAGGGAATGGAGCCCCAATTTCCATGTTTTGGTTGCTCCTCTCAAGAGTGGGAGCAGATCTCTGTGTTGGTAACTCATGGCTGGACCAAAGGCAAGGCAGAGGACCTTGCTGCCCTGTCTTGCAGTCCACAGACACAGCCAGGGCAGTGTGTGGCCTTATGCTCTGATTCAAAGCACTTTTTAGGTCATTTGGATCATAGAATCCCAGAATGTTTTGGGTTGGAAGTGACCTTTAGAAGTCATCTAGACCAAAGCCCCTGCAGTGAGCAGGGACAGTCTCAGTGGGTACCCTGTGGACCCACCAGAGCAATCCTGGGGTGCTCTGGGCTCTGGCTTTAGCCACAGCACCTTCCAAGCAGGTTGGCAAACTACCCCCCAACATCCAAGGGATTCTTTCAGAAGACATCCCATGCAGCTCACAGCCCCTGAAGGCCTTCAGCAGAGCTCCACCCACACACAGGAGCCTGCTGCTGGTTCCTGAGCTGCTGGAGACATTCACTCCCCACCCCTGCACCACGTATCACAGGATCAATCACACCTCACAGTGCTTTGAACTGTAGCTTCACAGCAGCTGAAGCAGGGAGAATAAAAATACCTATTTAGCAAGTCCTGCTAGGATCCTCAGCACAAGGAGCACATGGACCTGTTGGAGGAGGTCCAGAGGGGGCCTCAAAAATGATCATAGGGATGGATCTCTGTGACCTCTGCTGTGAGGTCAGCAGGAGAGAGTTGAGAGAGATGAGCCTGGAGAAGAGAAGGCTCCAGGGAGACCTTCCTGTGGCCTTCCACTACTTCAAGGGGCCTGTCAGGAAGCTGGGGACAGAGTTTTGAGCAGGGCCTGTTGGGACAGGACAAGGAGGGGTGGTTTGAAACTCAAAAGAGGGAGAATTAGACTGGATAGAAAGAAGAAATATTTGACACTGAGGGTGTTGAGCCCCTGTCCCAGGCTGCCCAGAGAGGTGGTCACTGCCCCATCCCTGGAACCATCCCAGGTGAGGTTGGCCAGGGCTCTGAGCAACCTGCTCTAGCTGCAGATGTCCTTGATCAGTGCAGGGGGTTGCACTAGAGGACTTTGAAAGGTCCCTTCCAACCCAAACCATGCTGTGAACCTCTACAGTTTAAACCAAATGACACTGGAAGTCTCTCCCACAGCGAGGGCATTTTCTGCACCCCCCATTCCCCAGCTAGAGTGAAGTGCCCCTTGTGTTTTGGCTGTCACCTGTCAGGGTGCCATCTGCCATCAGGTCCTGGATTCTGTTGATTGCATCCTGTCCAACAGAGGAAAAAAAACAACCAAGGAATAACCAGCTGATCAAGAGGGAGGTAAAAAGCACATCCTGTGTTCAGCTAACCTACAGATGGAGGCTGCCATTGAATTCCTCACGTTAGAGATAGGTGTCAAACGTGCTCAAACTACAACAAGCCACAACTGCTCTTGAGTCAAAACACAAAATGTTTTTAGTGAAGAGGACAGAGGGAATAAAAAAACAAAGCCTGAAGTGCAGATCTTGCACCGTGAGCTCACTTTGACAGGGTTCTGTGGTGCTCAGAGGGACAATATTCTGGAGCAATGCACCAGAAGATAGAAATCCTTCAAGGGAACAAGGAATTGGAGCAAAGCCCCTCACCTACTGATGGTCTGCAAACATTATGACTTGCCCAGTTACCCAGGCAGAGTCTGAATCTGCTTCTAGCTCTGCTGCTGATGCCCAAGCACCCTGAGAGGCAGCTGGGTGAGAGGCAGGCTGAGCACTCCTCACTGAAACCACCCTGTCAGCCAACAGCCCTGCAGTGGCTGGATGCTGCTCTGATGAACAGCTACAGCTTTAGGGCTGATTTTGTTGAACTTCACCCAAACCCAAGTTTTCAGTAATGCTGAGACACTTGGATATGTGTTGCCTTTAGTCACCCACTTGCCCTCCTCTCATCTGAAACTGGTTTAGTCCTTACCTGTGTTCTTAAGCCCAAATGTGAAGCCAAGTCCTCCAGCTGGATCACCTTTTTTTTCTGTGGACACAAACAAGAGTTACATTCAGTTGATGAATTAGAGCCTTAGCTTATATCTTTTCCTTCCTAATTAAAAAAAAAATGCATTTAACAGACAAAGTAGAACCTGCCATCCTACCTAATGTCCCCTTGTAGGCATTTTTTCTCTGAGGATATACTCTGAAGTCACTTAATCCACTCTGTAGAAAGAGTCTGCTCTGAGACACTGAAGTGGAGACTCAGATGCATTTCTCAATTTTCACCCTGAACCTTCCCTTGTGTCAGGACAGGATGAGCACAAGCACAGCAAACAGCCAGGGCTCTCTTCTCCTGGCCTCCTGAGCTTCTCAGCTGCAACCTCTAACTTACAGTATGCTTTAGAAGGCTCCCTTTTTGTTTGAGGGAAGTTTCAAAGAGGGCCTGTTGGGACAGGAAAAGGTGTGGTGGTTTGAAACTCAAAGAGGGAGATTTAGACTGGATAGAAAGAAGAAATATTTGACACTGAGGGTGGTGAGCCCCTGGCCCAGGCTGCCCAGAGAGGTGGTCGCTGCCCCATCCCTGGCACCATCCCAGGGGAGGTTGGATGGAACTCTGAGCACCCTGCTCTAGTTGGGGATGTCCCTGCTCCCTGCAGGGGGGTTGGATGAGATGACCTGTACAGGTCCCTTCCCACCCAACCCATGCCATGATTAATCACTGGTGTATATCAGCACACACAAAAATCCAGACAAGACTGGCAGCCTGAAGTCCTTCAGTCTGTGTTTTACTAACATGACGTGTATTAATGCCACAAAAAATCCTCCTCAGGCAGGGAACACCTCCTGAGAGCTGCCAGTGCATTCCTGTGCAGGCAGCACGATGATCTGGGGACAACAGGCAGAAGCAGGAGCTGCACATTTTCATTTTGTTTGGAAAGAGTCTTGCTGCAGCCTCTCTCAGCCAGGACGCAGCCACCACGGCTCCCATCTGGTTTTATGCTTCTCTGTAGCTCCAGAGAATTACAGAGAAAACAGCTGGTGGGCTCATCTGGAAGTACCTGGTTCCTGTTTTCTTATCTGCAGAGCTTTAGAAACTCCTCTGTTTAGATGCAGTAACAGGATGCACTCTTTGTAAGGAATTTGGAAAGCAGAAAACTCCCCTAAACTGGGCAGTTAACTCTCTGGACTGCAGGGTTTGGACTTGATTTTACAGCTCTCTCCCAACCAGAAGCTCTTCCAGAGCTGCACCTACATCATCAGCTGCAACATTTCAAATGATAAATGCATTTGTTTCTGATCTTGAGAGCACACTGGGGTGACACTGAAGAAATGAAGGGAAGCTGAAAGAGATGACTCTTTTTTTCGTTGTGAAGCTGGATGCAGCCAAGCTAGAGAACTGAATACCATGGACTGAACACATGGAACTGGAACCAGTCCATGGAATTCAGTTCTCAGAGCTGGGAACTGCCAAGATTCGTCCCATCTTCTGTTCAAAAAGGGGGGTGCAAAGCCACACCAACAAGAAAAACAGGATTTCAACCTTCACTGAAAAGGTATTCACCCTCCACGACCAAGCTCAGTGGAAGCTTTCCAAGGCAGATCCTGCTGTGCAGCAGGGCCCTGAGGGTGGGGTGGGATTAGGATGCACTCCCCACACACTCTGAAATACAATGACATTGTGAGGTCCTAAGCAAACAAATCACTTCACCACATGCTTGGTGTTTTACACACAGGCTTAACTTCCACTGAGCAACACACACACATCCACACTCCACTGAATTCTTTTCATTTTAGGCATGAATCTGCTGCTGTCCTCAGCAAGGGATCAAAGAGGATTGAGGAGGATTTTTTCTTTCCTTATCTTGTGTCTTAAAATCCAGGAAAGGGGAAAGGCTCAGAGTCCTTTGCTGGTGTTTCCAAATGCAGTTTGCTGTTTCAGTTCACTGGCTGCAACTCTGAATGCATTCCATGTTCAGCTTGATGCTGGGGAGAGCAGTTGGATGAGGAAAAGCAACCTGAGGACTGGCCACCAGAATTCTGCAAACACCCAGGCTGGCTCCTGCAGCAGAGACAACCCCACAGCCTGGGCTGTGAGGTGGTCAGACTGAGGTCAAGGGGTTTCTGTCAAGGCTCCCCCAAAAATGGGAGATGCTCAGCTCTCAGAAAAGCAGAACTGGTGGGCATCAACCTTTTGGGCATCAACCTTTTGGGCATCTTTAAGAAAAATCTCATTGAAAACAATCCCACGAGGCAGAGCTGGAGAAAAGAGGCTGCATCTTATTTCAAACACCTTTGGGAAGGAAGCAGGGGGGGAGCCACTTCCAGCCAGTTATACCAGGAAAGTTATTCAACAGAAGAGCTAAATTTTAGTTTTTAAAACTGCCAATTGCTTTTAATTGATGTGGTTTTCAAAGAGCTACAAGCAGCTTAGCACTGCTTCTTGACCTAAGTCAATGGTTTCTGTGACTAGAAGGTGAGGGGAACACAATCTATATATTAAGCAGCCTTTCAAGATTAAAAATAAAAAAAGATACTAAAACTTGCAGAAGAAAGCAATGCCCCAGTTCTGCAACTCATCTCTACAGAGGAAATCAGGTGCTGAAGCACTTCTGACTGAGGTTTTCATTTCTCTGATGTCAAGAAGTGACTAATAGAAAACTATACCCATGTGCCTACTGAGTTTGTGACTAATCTGTTCCATCCATCCCAACCAGCAGGGCAAGGTGCAGAATCAGAGCCCCCTGCTCTGTCAGCCCTTAGAAACCCTCCTGATTTCCATGGAAGGTCCCAAAGGACATTAAACTATCTTCTTGTTCTACCTCCTCTTGCTGGTAGCCAAGCTGCTGGATAAAGAACAGCATGTTTTCCAAAATCAACAGCTTGGCTGTGTCTCCACAGCCTTAGATGGGATGGGAAGGGGTGAGCTGGGGTGACTTCCACAGAAGAGGACTGAAATGGAGGGTGGTCTTCACAGGCATGGCCATTCCCAGGTTCTCCTCCCTTTCAAAGAAACCTCTCTGGCTTCTCAGAATGCTGGAAGTGCTGCATGGCTGCAGAATGGGATGTGCCTTCTGATGGGTCATTGTTGCTCCACAGCTTCACTTGGACTCTTCCCCAGTCTGTTCTCAGCTGTCTCATCCACCTTTGGAGGTGCTTCTGAGAGAGTGGGCTCTGGGTTACTGACCATGGGCTGTTTAGGCTTCAGCACTGACCACAGGTGCTAACTCTGAGCTCAGACATCTCCCAACCCCCCTGAGATCATGATGAGACAGGCAGCCTCTCTCAGCACAGCAGAAGATGCTTTGCAGCAACTCCAGAACGACCCAAGTCCTTGTTCAGACTTGCAGGGCCAGCACTCAAATTGACCTCTTGTGGAGAGTCACCCATCAAACAAATCTCTCTGTAACTGGGGTTGTGCTGGGTAAAAGACAAGAAAAACTGGTCAGGAAAACCAAGTGATTTGTTTACTGATGAAGCCTTTCACATACATTGTCAGGGGAGAGTCCTGTTTCCAGTGAAGGAACAAAGGGATTCATTAGGACAAAAGATTTGCATAACATTGTTGGAATAAGAGTAGAAAAATGCATTTGACCTTTGATAGATCAAGAGTGGAGAGAGGAGTGTTTGTCCTTGCAGGTCAGAAGGGGAAATCCTCCTGAACACACCCCAGGTTTTAAACAACCAATATCATGAGGGGGAGACTAACACACCCTGGTAAAACCAAGCACTCTTCTGAAATAGCCCTGCCAAAAATTCACATGGCACAGATGAAAAACAAGGCAAGAAATCACAGGATTGATTGAGCTGAGACTGTGGAGAGACTGTTTTCTAAATCATACCTGATGCTGACAAACAAAAAGCCCCAAACCTCAATCAACAGCAAAGACTGTTGTTCATAAATCCCATGGCTGATCCACCAGTGCAGATGTTATCATGCCTGTCCTTCAGGAAGAAGGTAGGAGCTACAATCCTGCCCCAAAAAGCCAGGACACCACTTTAATTACAACTCATTTTAACACCCAGGCACACACTTGGGCATGGTTAAGTAAATACAGCAGCTTGATTTCAGCTTTTTACTTTTGCTACTGGTTGAATGTTTAAGGAAATCAAAGAGGAAGGGAAGATTCTCCTTCTTTCTGCAACTCAGCTCTTTGAGAAAGGTATTTTAGACAAGTATGGAAGGAGGAGAAGGAGCAATGGCATCTTACCTTAACATAGTCCAGAAATTCCAGCAGAAAGCTGCGAGACTGGACACAAGCAAAGAAAACAGTTACTTTAAACTCACCAAAATTAAAGGCAGTGCAAAGGTGCTGAGCAGAAATATTATAGAGGTGTTCAGCTTACCTGCTCCCCAAGTTTAGACACACTGAGGGAGACTCTCAACTGGAAAAAAACTCTATAACTAGGTTTAATCTTAACTCCTAATTTATTATGACAGGTATTTTCTAAGACAGAATACAGCTCAAGCAGAGTTTAAGTGCTTTTTTGGAAAAGAACTCTTTGACTCTTTCATTCTCCACATCATACATCCCCTGAAACGACCACATCTGGGTGAGTCTGTGCATTGTTCAGTGACAGATCTGCAGGCTGAGGAGACTGGGTATGAGGTAAAGCATGGGGTGATTTGGGAGAGTGCTCATGCAGATGTTGGGCAGCACAGCTGTGCAGCACATGTGGCAGCCTGAGCTCTTTTCAGGGGCCATGCACCTGAGATCTGGCAGTTTAATATCAACTGCTCAGCGTTCAAAGGCAACACAAACATCATGTGTGCAAGTTCAGAGGAGATCAGGTTACTCTGCAACCCTGGAAATCAATCAGCCTTAATTAACTGCTTGGGCTGAACTCAGGACCTTAATTTCCAGCCTCAACAACACCCAAGCAGAGTCAGCTCTTGTAACAGGACACTGAAATGCTGCAGCACATGATCCATCATGAGGCAGGGGGGTGACCTGCCCTTTCTGCAAGGTGGCTGTCTCCAAAGAAGCAGCTACCTGTGGTTGCTTCCAAACCTGACTTTCAAATCATTAAAGTTCTAAATCCTCACCCCTAGCAAAGATATTTTATGTTGAGAGCCAGGCATCAACTGCCTGCTGGGATCTTTTAAGAGAGGAACACCCTTCTCTGTTCCCATCTACAGAAGGATTGATTTCTCCTTCACAGGCAGCTGTAGGAACACAGACAATAAACATGCTCTGGATTTAAAGGGTGTCTGAAGTGGAACAGTTCAATATTTAGGAATAAATATTTCAGCAGAGGAGCAAACTCACACATAGCCCTGAAAAAAACTCACCACAAAACGCACTGGACAGCTCAAATTTGGCAGCTACAAGCCACAAGCACTTTCAGCATTTGATAGCAGTTAAACTGAGCCTAAGAGGTTTTCAGCAGAGTAAGAGCATTGCCTCCCACAAGAGTGGAACTTTTTTGAGTTTGCTGTGATATTCTGTCGAGTTCTGACATTTCAAGCCCCAGCCCCAGCAGCAGGGCTGCAGGAGCAGCACTCTAGAACATCAAATGCACCAGTTTGAAATACTATTCCCCATAAAAATCATCTGCAGCACCAAAACCAGAGTTATCCAGAGTCCAACCCACAAGGCTGTGCCCTGTCAATTCTCTTAACTAAAGCCTTTTCAGACAAGAGCTTGGTTTTTAACTTCATTTCACAGCAGCTCTGTTGCTCTAGAAAATAAAACCAAACAATTCCCCCCAAGATACTTGGGTTAAACTTCAAATTGAGCCTTGCTTTCATCTGGCCTGTTGGATATGGGTAGGGCAGAGCTGAGCACAGCAAGAGTATCCCAATTCCAGGAGGAGTTTTATTTCAGTCCTCAGATGAAGGGAGGAGAGAACTCATTTCCAGCAATAGGTATTTTGCCTCAGTGCTCTAAACTCACTCACAGGAGTCCAGAATGAGGGACTGTGACATTCCCCAGGAAATTCTCCAGCTTAACCTTTTAGAAGCAAGAACACTTGGCTGCCTCCTGCTTTCAAGTTCATTTTACAGGAGACAGCATGCATTCCCCAGGGAATACTCCAGCTTAACCTGTGCCATATACACCATTTAGCTTTTAGAAGCAAGAACACTTGGCTGCCTCCTGCTTTCAAGTTCATTTTACAGGAGACAGCATGCAGCAAGTGCAACCTGAGACTAAGAAAGACAAAGGGAACTGCTGCAGCAGCCTAACACACATACCTCTTCCTCTGTCATTGATTCTTCAACCCCTTCCTCTTCAACCACAAAACTCTCCTTCAGCTTCAGGTACTCTTCATACTCTCTCTTCTCCTCTTCTTCCTTTGCTTTCCTTTTCTCCTCTTCCTGGACAGAAAAGATGACAAGTGGTCAGTTTGCTCCTCCTCCAGTCAGGTTTAAAGCAAAGTGGCACCTTCTGTAGCTGCTATGACATACAGAGGCTAAAAAGTGCCTAAAATGAGTCTGAGTTCTCCCTTGATGGCATCATCATTCATTTCAGAAGGCACCATCTCACAGGGCAGTGTCAGCTTGCACACCATCCACCTGGGCTGGTTCTGAAGAGCCCTGACACAGAGAAAACCCCTCTTATATAGCAACCTGCTCCCTTCATTTGCATGAGTGCTTCTTCTGCAGGTCCCGTGGCAGGAAGTCCCTGCCCCTAACTGTACTTTGCTGCAACATCCACGTTTTCAGCAAGTGGCCCCAATTCTGCTCTAATGTGCCCTAGGATTGGGAGTGGTCATGAAGAACAGAGTTACACTGGTGCCCATCTGCAGGGGAGAAGCAGCTGGCCTGCAAAAGTTTCAAAATCTTGCTCTTCTGACCTACCAGCAAAAAAGTTTGGGGAAGAAAAATGTTTCTTCCATGGAGAAATTGATGTTTGTACAGCACCTGGTACAATGAGATTCCAACTGGATGGGTCTCTGGCTGCTATCTCCTTGATTAGAACATAGAAAAATGAGTTTTTCACATTTCAGTGACAATTTCTGGGCGTTCCTTTACTGTTAGCAGAGGAATTGATCACTTCAAGATCAACTGCATTGATTTCTAAATGCTTGCCATACCACATCTTTGACATTAATAGGGTAATTGCTTCCTTAAATGGCTGGAAAGCAAACACGTGTTCCATTAAAACAGGAAGAGCCAGGAGAAGTCATTAGGTACAGTGAAAGATACCCTGATTAAAAAAAAAAGATGCCATGTAAGGCCAAAATCAGCAAGAAACCAGAAATGGGGATGGGGGAGTTCAACAAAAACTGAAGGGAAAGCATATTGGATCCCAAATGTATTGAATCAAACTCCCAGAAAGTCAGGAGAAGGGGTGCTACCAATGTGCAAAACAGGCTCAAAAGGATCTTAGTCTATGTTCAAAGTCAAAAACCATTTTCTTTTTAAATCACAAAAAAACCCTTGAAGCTCTTGAAGACAAAACAAAACCATTTTCTGGGTTGGTCACCACTGTAAGGACTATATGAGGAAAAGCCCAAGAGCAGAGATTTATTTTTCCCCTTATAAGCACTGCAGGTGCCAAGAACAACAGATCCATATTTCATTTGGAAGTGCTGGTAATTGTTCCTTTCTTCTAAGTGCATTATTTTCATCTTGAGCCTGGAAATGTAAGAATAAGCTTCTTCCCTTGCTCTATCACAGAGGTAACTCAACAGGATTTGAAATGAGGAAAAAAAAAAAACCCTAAAACCAATCACAAAACTTGAAAATTGCTTTGGCAAATAATTTCCAGATGGTTCTATCAAAAAACCACCCAGCTGCCTCCTGGCTTTTCCTACCTATATGCACCTCAGATTCAGTCTGGAGAAAGCAGAAGGATTTGGCCAGATTGTGAGCTGGTTCAAAGCCAAGAGGAGATGACTCTGCACAACTGCCCTGGGAGAAGGGCCCAGCAAGGGCCGTGCCAGCTGAGCTGGGGGAACCCAGGAGAAGACAACCTGGCTGCTGACACCTTTTCTCAGCTCTTTTCCTCACCCTCACATGCCCCAGTCACACAGCAGTTGCCTGGAAGCCCCAGGGTCACAGTCAGGCAGGCTGCACTCCCACAACACCCAGGCTGTCTGGCTGTGATCACAGCTCCCAGATGGGAACACTCTCAGCAGCCCAGCACTCCCTCCACACGACTCATTCAAGGGCCACTCAGCTCAGATATAACCTCAGACCCCTTCCCATCTTTGCTGGGCAGGTTTCTTTGCCCCTCCCCAATCTGATCTGGTGAACTGCTGTGGAGTTAAGTGGTAAAACAGGTGGCTCAGAGGAGAGATAAGAGCTGGGCCTCCTCCCTTCACCCCCCTGGGTGGGGTGGTGGGGAAATCCCAGCAGGATGGAAATTTGGTAACTGCAGATGCTCACCTTCAGCTGCATTTATTTTTTGAAGCAGGTTTGCTTCCCCCCCTCACTGAAATGCACCCCAAACTTTGGGGTTTGCTACAGAGTAAAGATTTCTTTTTGATCAGTTTGCTGTGATGCATGGGAAGAAGAAACTCTAAACCAGACTTTGATCCTGTCTTTATTGAAAAAAAAAACAAATGAACCACTCAAACCTTTCTTCTTTCTCTCCTTTTTTCTCCCCAAACATCCACACTGGATCAACTCTACCTCCACAGGCTTGCTGTGAGGCTCATGTGCCACCTTGACCTTCCAGAGCTCCATGGGCATCTCTGGCCCCTTGGGAAACACTTTCCATCACCCTTAACCCCTTCCTGTACCAGACCTGGTCAGCACCAACTTCCCACTGCACCCAGTCCCAGTCCTTCCACTGTGCCCCAGGCTCCCTTCACCCCACCTGCCCCCAGGACCTGGATGTGCTGTGAGGCTCCCTTCAGGTCATTACCTTCTGCTTGCCTCTGACCTTGATCTCAGTGATTATTTCCATGGCATCACAGAGCCACAGAATGGTTTGAGCTGGAAAGGACTCTGGGCAGGGACACCTCCCACTAGAGCAGGTTGCTCAAAGCCCCATCCCACCTGGCCTGGAACATTTCTAAGGATGGGACATCCACAACTTCTCTGAGCAACCCATTCCAGTGTCTCACTAGACCAAAGAGATGAATTCTGCCAACTGCACAAGAGCTCAGTCTTTTACCAGGTGACACCCCCAGCAACTCATGAATTCTCCCAACTGCACAACAGCTTTTACCAGGTGACACCCCCAGCAACTTGCAAACTCTTTTAGACTTGCAGCTGGAAGCAGACCTCGAGTCTTGGGATCACAAATCCCTCTGGAGTCCTGGAATGCTGCCTGAGTAACTGCACAGCTCTGGCTGGTTGACAGATCACAGCTTTTGGAGGTTTATCATGCATGACTATTATCAGCAGAGGGTGAGGACCTCGATGACAGCACTCAGCAAGAAGACCTTGCACCACCATTTCTAGCTTGCAATGCAGTAACCCACTTAAGGTGACACTTGGCCTAAGTGATATTGGCCTACAGAGTAAGTGGCTTTTCCTGAGAGCTTTGCCTAAGCAGCTTTCCCAGTGAGGAAGCTGCCAGTTGTGAGCTGTGCCAACTCTCCTCCAAATCAGATAAAGGACCAACTTGCTGACAAACAAATCAGTTTTAGGCAGCTTAATCAGCTGCTAAGTGGAAGAGATCTCATTGCTAGTGAGGAAGGTTGAGCAAACACAGGACTCTCCTCAGCCACACCACCTGCTACCAGTCACTCCCTGTTTGTGGCTGGTTCCTTAACCTGTGGGATGAGAAAGATCATGCTGGCTCCTGTGCCAAATTCTTTGGAGGTTCATGGACTGAAGAAACCCTCCTTGTGTGACTTCCAGCTTGTGTGCTGTGACTGCAGGTCCTGCAGGATGCAAAAGGGGACTTTACAAGTAGATCATGAAACTCCAGCCCATTTTTATTGAGGCACTGAAATGCTAATCTGAAAGCCTAAATGAAATTGCCCCAGTTTGGGAACTTGGGACAGATAGACTTGAGCAATACAGATCTTGTCTGAATGTAGCTAGGAACAAACACACACCAGTGCTCCCTCCTGCTGTGGCCTTTTATTTCACAACAGTTAAAAGCTGGCTCATTGCAAGACCAGTGGTTTCCTTACTGTATCAAGCTCTGTCCACTCTGGAGAGGATTTACAGCCTGTTCAGGGCTGTTTTAGCCTAGAAGAGGGATAGCTGTGAGGCCTCCATTGGCACAAGCAGTCTCCTTAGGAGGGCAAATTCAGCCTGAGGGAGTAAAACCTTCAAAAATCCTTGTGCAGAGGAATAAAAAAAGCTATAAAAAGCTCCTGTGCCTGCAGCCTGCAAGGCTTTGTGTGAAGGCACTGTTTTGCAACATCAGAGGAAGTTCGCTGTCATTGATAAGGTGTCGGCTGGTAAACCATCTCACCACTAAAAAACTCCAAGGGTGAAAGGGAAATCCCCAGGGCAGAGCAGAGCTGAGGCAAGTGCCACTTCTAAAGGAGCTCCCCTGCATGCCCAGCCAATCAGGGCAGCAGAACCCTGGAGAGGAAACCTGAATTTAAAAATACAGCAGCTGGTTTGCGACGCCGCAGCCAAGGGGCGACCACATTTCATCTCTCTGGGCACAGGAGTGTATCTGAAGAGACCCAGGGGGTTCTTTTTCTCCAGAATAAGCAAGATTTTTGCCTCTGTAGCTCCCCTGAAGGTACTCGTAGAGATGCCCCACAATAAATGGACATATCCATTTGCTTCTGAAAGAAAACAGGTTTTCAGCTCACTCAAGAATTCACCATTTCCAGTAGACTTCATAACTCAAATTACTTGAGTGGGGGGGTGTGTGTGAAAGGGTTAACAGCCCCAGTGACCTTATCAAAGATCAACACTGGGGAATTTGTAGAAGATCTGCCTGCTGCAACATGTTTTTCTATCCTCCTGAATTTATCTGGCTTCCCTCATCAGCTGACAAACTTTTAGATGGTGTGTAATGGTGCAGGAACCACCTATTGCTGCTGCCAAGAATTCAGCTGTTGAATTCAACCTGTAGCTGAAACTGTTGGGAGATTGTCCCTCACCCTTCACTGAAGTTCTCCCCATTTTGGTAGCACTTTTTGGGGAGAGAGAGAGAGGGGAAACAAAAAGTTCAGCTGAAATTTAGCTCACAAAGGTGTTTGTTTGGAGACTAACTTTTCCTGGAGGCTGTAAATCTTCATCAGTGGCCTCAATACCTTTGGTGTACAGCAGAAGAAAGAAAAACTGAGAGACTTGCTGCTGTCACTGTACCTGCAGAGACCTCTGAGGTACTGGAAAAGGAAAGAAATGAAGCCAGCTGTAGCATTTCTCAGCCTTAAACTCTCAATTTCTTGTGCCTTTTGGGATTATGTGAATGCAGAAATAGCAGCAATCAAACTGCCTCTAAAAATCACTCTTCTCACCTCCTAAATTAATTGGAGGAATGCAGTTATCCCATGTGTAGTCCACAAAGGCTGATCCATCACAAGAGATCACTCCTGGACATGAAAAATTCTTTATCTGGAGGAACATCTATGTGACACTTTCTCCAATGTACTCTCTAAACCCCACAATCAATCCAATGATCCCTTTATTCATTTATAGGGGCCAGGAGAGAGGCAGCAGCTTTTCCATCCCTCTAACAAGATCTGAAAGATAAGATGTTATGATGATAAAGACAGGCCACGCTTACATGCACAGTAATCAAGCAGCTATTAATTCAATTTGTTTCCCCTCCTATCACCCAGTCAAGGCTGAAACAGCCCAAGTCTTGTCCTGAATTGTTCTGGTTCCTGTTAAACCAAACAAAAAAAGGATAAAATTACAGAATTTAAGTAGCCAAGGTACTGGTTCAGGTGACTAGCAAGGTAGATTCAGGCTTCCAAGGAGTTTTCAGAATTCTAGTAGTTATTCCTTTGGACTGTTGAGCACAGAATATAAAAAAATAATTAAAAAATAAAATCAGTCTTAGTTTATATTCCCCTTTCTCACTGAGCCTTGTGAAATGGAGGTGGAATGTTAACAGGAGTGCTGAAAATTGAAATAAAACCAAGAGTTTCCTCATTGATCCAAAATTAATTCCTCAGCCCTAAACTGAAGGAAATTAGGGAAAAAAAAAAGCTAAATAGGCTAATAAGCACTTTCTGTGTGAGGTTAGAATTTCACCCTTAGTTTCTACTCAACTTTTCAACCATGCCTGGCTGATCCAGCTTAGGCAGCTGCACTGCTAAACCCCTGGTCAAACCCATAGACAATTAACAGGATAAGATCTTACCTAGGAAAAAAAATTAAAAGATAAAATTGTAAATATAAAATAATAATAATAAAAAAAACACTTCAAAGAATACACCACTGGAGAGAACTTGGTCAGTTCTCTCTTGTGCTAGGCAAGCAGGGGAGGCAACAGATCACTGTCCAATCTCAGGATTCCAGCTTTGATCCCTAGCAGGTACTTCTAACTCTGTACATCTCTCACAGAAAGGCAGCTGTGGAGTCACTGGTCCCCTGGAAGTTTACTCAAGCTGCTTCACAACTAAAAAATCTTGGACCATGTTGCACATGCTGATGTTTTAGTACTGACTCTACTCATCCACTTCAACTTCTGAAATTCAGGAGCCTTCTACTGATGAGAAATTAATGAGAGAATTCAGAAGATAAAGGATTTTGAGGGGGGTAACCCCAGAGGTAAACATACATGCTACAAAAGACTTCATGGATATACTCTGCACAGGAAACATATAGAAGAATAAATGAATTGCTTTATCCTCCTTTTATGATCCCAACAGAGGAAAAATAGTCTTTTCCTCTTGTGTTACCAGCAACACACTCCACTTACCAACCTGTGCTCAGAGCAAATGAAAACACATCTGCTCACTACAAACCACAGGCAAATTTCCATCAAGTGCCCACTGAAAGCTGGGGCTACGCTGCCCTGGGACAGGCCAGGATGGTGCCAACCCCTTGGTCCTCCTCTCCAGAAGCACTTTGGAAAGCTACCACACAGCTTACTCGAGCCCCAGAGGGCATGAAGCTCAGTCCCACTTCTCAGCTAGTAGCACTGATGGCCAGAATACAAAAGGCAGCTCTGAAATAAGTTTGTCTCCCTCACTGATGAAAAGAACTCAGCAAAAGCACTGTGGGTGCACAGTACCTGCTCTTCTGGGTCACTCCTGTCAACACATGCCCTCCTGTGAGGAGTTTGGAAGCCTTTCCTTGTGAAGCACGTGTAGATTTGTATAATTAGAATAAAATGATAGCATCTGACACAACAGTTGTGAAATCAGTTGCTGATGTCTTTCACTTTCTGCCCTGCTGGTTCCAGCTGTCGGGCAGGTGGCTCAAGTGAGCACCATGAACAGGGGCTGGGGAGAGTGGAACACAGTCACAGGATGGGCTGGGTGGGAAGGGACCTGTACAGGTCATCTCCTCCAACCCCCTGCAGGGAGCAGGGACATCCCCAACTAGAGCAGGTTGCTCAGAGCCCCGGCCAACCTCACCGGGTATGGTGCCAGGGATGGGGCAGCGACCACCTCTCTGGGCAGCCTGGGACAGGGGCTCAACACCCTCAGGGTCAAACATTTCTTCCTTCTCTCTAGTCTAAATCTCCCTCTTTGAGTTTCAAATCATCCCATTGTCCTGTCACAGCCGACCCTGCTCACAAGTCCACCCCCATCTTTCTGGCAGGCCCCTGGCAGCCCCCAGCAGGTCTCCCCAGCTGGAGCCTTCTCCTCTGGGGCTGCCCCAGCCCAACTCTCTCCTGCTGGGCTCCCAGCAGAGGGGTTCCCCCCTCGGGGCATTGCTGGGGCTCCTCTGGCCCCGCTCCAGCAGGTCCCTGGCTCTGCTGTGCTGAGGACTCCAGAGCTGCCCCAGCACTGCAGGGGGGTCTCCCAGAGCTGGCAGAGGGGCAGGATCCCCTCCCTGCCCTGCTGCCCACGCTGCTGGGGGTGTAGCTCAGGCTGCTGGGGGCTCCTGGCCAGCTCCTCACCCCCAGCATCCCCAAATCCTTCTCCACAGGAAGAAGCTCCTTTGTTAAGAGAAACTTGGAGCTGGGCTGGTCAAAGTGCTGAGCAGCTTGCTGTAACTGGACATGGTTTGAGCAGGAAGATAGACCCTATGGTCTCCAGAGGTCTCTCCCAACCTATATTATTCTACAATTCTGTGATAACCAAACTCATCCTGTCAGACAGCAAGCAAGCAACTCCCAAAATTTCTCTTGCTGGGAGGAAGAGAGGGAGCACTTCCCTCCTTCTGCAATTAAACAGCTCCCAGATGAATGAAGGGCTGATTTTATCAGCTATGTTTGTCAACATAACAAAGTGACCAAAGAACCTGTTGCTGTGGCACACAGAGCAGCAGCAGCCCCAGCACCAGGAGATGAGCTGGTGTTTGGCCCCAGACTCTCAGTTGAAGTAACTGAGGGCTAGAGGAATTCCAGCAAAAGGGAGCAGCAGGAAACCAAATTAAGAATGTATAGAAAGGCAAAGAGAGTTGTGCTGGTCACAGAAGCAACCTGAAAGAGAGACTTGGTTCAGACTTTCCATGTATAAATCCACCTATAATCCCACCTGTCTCTCCTCCTCAAGGCGTATTCTCTCCTCTTCTTTCCGCCTTTCCTCCTCTCTCTTTGACTCAAGTTTTCTCCGTTCTTCTCGCTCTGCTTCTTCAGCCTAAAAAACCCAAAAATCAGTTAATCCAAGCCTAGCCTTATTCCTCCTGAATACACATGTTTTCACTGCAGATTTTGAAACCATGAGGGGGGTTTCTTACTGTCTTCCTGGTTGCATCTTCTGAAAGAAACAGTGAGGAGAATAAGGACAAAAAATAAAGTCATTATCATTTAACTCCTCTCCACACCTCAATCTTCAGCTTACTTAAAATGTTAAGTTTAGAAATTACTCTGCTCACTTGCATTAGCTGTATCTCAATAAGGGTTTAAGCTGGGTAAATGCATAGGAGTTTGTTGTTATAGTGGCAGTAAGTAATATTATCTCATAGCAAACTATTTCTCCTCAAAATTTAGTTAGAAGGGACTTTAAGGAGAGGAAAAAAAAAGAGAGGAATATAAACTCTAGAAGCCCAAGTACATTCAAATTTATCATTAACCTGGGTAGAATCTCTTAAAGAAAAGATGTACTCCTCTCTTCAAATCATTCTATGATTTGTTTTTAAACCAAACCTAACAAAAGGGTTATTGAGAAAATAAAAAGGGTGTTCAGCCATTCAGAGGATTTGTGGCTTTGACAGTTTTAGAGAAAAGGACCTAACCAAGGAGTTTGTCTACATGGGAAAATAAAAATCAGCATGTTATCAAATGAAACAAAAGATTCCTCACTCCACTGACTGATGCTTATCTGACTTCATTCAACTTTGCTCAGATTTTCCACAAAAAAGAGGCTAATTAAAGAGAATGCACGTGGAAAGTAATGACAAAATGGTTAAAGCACAGACTGAGGAAAGGCTGGTAATGGAAGTTTACACATCACACAACAATCAGGTTTATTACCAACTGCCCTATCTATACAGGGCACAGCACTGGAGTGTAAAGCAGAAGCTGGATTTAACCCTCAGGTGACACTAAAACTCTTATGATGGGATTTCACTGGCTTTGTTTGGCCTCTCTGCAGGTTAGAAGTGTCCACAGTTTCACAATCCCTGTCTTTGTGTAAGATCTGTGAAGTCCACCCTGCACTGCAGCCCATGTTAGGCAAAGGCTGCTGGAGTTTTATCTACTTGCAACCTCAGGGTCCAAGTTCCAGAACAATACAGAGTTTGCAAAAAAAATGGACAAAACAACTAAAAGGAATTCATTCACAAGGTGCTGCCATCCACCAGCAGGCTTTGGAAACTAAGTTTCCCTCTTGCTTCCCTGGAATTAACAGCAACAGGCTGGGCAAAGCTGAAAAAAAATGCAACAGGATTTAAGTACTTTTGCACAGAGATTTAGGAAAGAAGTGAAAAGCTACAGCCTGCATACTTGGCCTCTGTTTAAAAGCCAAACTTCAACCCAAATCTGACTGCATCACACATTTCAGTGGATTACAGGGTCTGCTTTTCATCTCCCCCAAGCCAGAGGAACAACAAACATGGCTCAACAGAGATAAACCCCCAAAGGGTTTGCACTCTGAAATGCTGCTCAGAGCTGCCCAGGCTTTTGGTCACAGCACCACGTGGGTGCTGAGGGTATTTCTGAGGGGAGCCAGTCCTGACATAAAGCTGCAAACCACTGGAAACATCCCATAAAAAGCATTCAGGAGTTTAACTCCTCTCTGCTCTCCCCCCCCTCAGAATGCCAGAGAACCTAATGGAAAGAAAACAAGACAGCATTTTCCACAGTCCTCTTGGGATAGGACAGGAACAGCTGACTTGACAGTTTTAACCCCAAAAACACTCTAGTGATGACACTGCCTTGGCTATTCTGGGGTGTCTCTGGTCACCAGTTTTGTGGAGTGCTGCAAATCAGGCTCTGCTCTGGGCTCTCTACGTGGCAGGAAATACTTACCTCTCTCTGTGCTTTTCTGGCTTGTTTCTCTTCTAATTTCCTCTGCTTCTTTGCTCCAATTTTCCCAGACACCTGAAATTCTGGCACCTCTTCAGCATCATCTTCCTCTGTGTGAAAAACACAGACTTTTAAATCATCTGTGGAGTCCCTTTGAGAAACTCCACTGCTCCCTGGGAAAGCAGCAGCAGATGAAAAGGAGACACACACACACACCCATTTCAGAAAAAGCCTGTTAGATGGAAAAAGGCAAAAAAAAAAACCCCCTCACACAAGACTGCCAAAGCCACAGAGTAGAAGTAACAAGGCAAACACACACTCAAAGAGAAGCCAGAGGTAAAACTTGATCTTTTGAAGGAAAGCTTTTCATAAACCTTTCCTGCTTTCCACAATTAAAAGACACAGCTTTTCTTACATATAAAAGGTGCTAATGGGTGTCATGACAGGAGTGCCTAACACCCACCTGCAGAGACCTTCTTCCCAGCTACACTGAGGCTCAGCACAAGACACCTATTCCCAAAGTGGAATTCAGAGGCACACCACTTGTCCCCTAGCTAACCTTTAATGGAGGAGGGAAACAACCAAAATCCCTGCAATGCAAATCCCAGCACGGTGCCAGGGGTTGGAAGGGACCTCTGGAGATACCTCATCCCACCCCCTGCTCCAGCAGCTCCCCCCCAGCAGGGTGCCCAGGGTCACAGCCAGGAGGGTTTGGGATCTCTCCAGAGCAGGAGACTCCACAGCCTCTCTGGGCAGCTGCTCCAGGCTCCAACACCCTCACCCCAAAGAAGTTTCTCCTCCTGCTCAGGTGGCACCTCCTGGGTTCCAGTTGGTGCCCGTTGCCCCTTGGCCTGTGGCTGGGCACCACTGAGCAGAGTCTGGCCCCAGCCTCTTGCCCCCCGGGGCCCTTGAGCTCTTGCTCAGCACTGCTCAGATCCCCTCTGAGGCTTCTCTTCTCCAGCTCAGCAGCCCCAGGGCTCTCAGCCTGGCCTGGCACAGAGATGCTCCAGGCTCCTCAACAGTTTTGTAGCCTCCACTGGACTCTCTCCAGTAGTTTCCTGTCTCTCTTAGAGAAACAAGTCCAAGAATCTTGGGCTTGATGGCACCAAAACAACATGTAAAGAACTCCCTGTTGTACAATTTGAAGCTGAAGAGCTTTCTGAAGATGAGTTCTGCAGCTGTGAGCTCTGGAAGTGTCAAGCTCAACTGCTCTGCAAACCCATTCTACTTCTGCTCACCCAGAGACTAAAGAAGACTGAAGAGCTTTTAAGGACTGCCATTTCCTCCTCATCTCATGTCTCATGAATATTTGGCCACTTTATTTGCTGATCTAAATTAGTCCTTGATCCTACAACATAAGTACTGTGGGACTGCCCTCAGCACTCAATGAGAAATCATGAGCTCACTTCAGGAGCCACTACACAACAGCTAGAGATCCACGAGCTTGAATCAGATGGCAGAATCAAAAATATCTTTATCAGAAATAAAATTTAGCCCCTGTCATCAGAGGGGAAAAAAACCCAATCCCCCCCTTGCCCAACCCCTCAGCCCTTGGTTTCTAAGAGTGGTTTAACAAGAAGAAAAAAGCTCCTCATGTTGAGGACCAGTTTGATAAGAGCCTGCAGCAGCTGGGCCTGGAGCTGATCCTACTGGGGCAATCACCAGAACTGGTCTGGTGGAGGTTTTCTGTAGGAGTTCCCCCCCATAGCACCTCGTGCCCTTTACTGGGAACCCAAAAAAACTGTTCCTAAAGGATGACTGAGCCTCACCTTGCTTTTATACACACAATTTGGTTTGAAACACTCTTGTTTTACTAATCCCACCACACAGCATGGTAGGATGGTTAAGCCACTGAGACACACCACCAGAAACAAATGCAACTGAGAGCTGTGTAGGTGGCTCTCAAATAAATTCACTGTTTTCAGGGGATTTGAGTCAACATGAGGCAGGCTGGCTGAACTGGGCTTCAGAGAATTACTGCTATCTGATTATTGAGCTGATCAAAAGGGTTCCCCCCCTTCCCACACCACACAGAGAGCAGCAGAGGACACTCAGGCTTGACACAGTTGCTTCTACAAATTTGCTGAAGCTTAAAATAACTTTATTTCTATTTTAAACACCAGGCTAAGGGGAGTTCCAAACTCGACGGGTGAGTGACCCAGCATTAGCAGTTGTTAGTCTAAAATGAACAGTTTGGTACTTGTGTTAGTCTTCAAAAAGTTATTTCTGGAAAACACCACAAGTGTGAAACTCCATCTATGACACTGTTCAACTGGAGGCTCTGAGAGCTACTCAGATTTCATCTATATGAAGTGTATCTGAGCTGGAGGTTAGGCAGGAGTCTAGAAAGGCTTTTAAAGCCTTCTCCCAGTCCTGGGTCAATGCCACTCATGTGAGGGGTGAATTCTGGTCATCTGCAGCTGATCAAGAACACCAAACCTCAAGGTAGACAGGACCCTCTTCACCTGAACTGCTTGGAGGTGACACCATGAGCCTGCTTTCAACCACAGCCACAACCCCACCAACACATTCTGGTCCATCTTTCAGTCCAACAGAACTTGTACCAACATCTCCAGAGCTTCTGAAACTCTGAAGAGACAGAAAGCAGAAACAGTTTAACTCACAGTGATGCTTTCACATCACTTTACATGTTCTGCCTTACACAAACATAGAGTTTGCTCAACTAGAGCATGATGGAGCCCTGGAGCAGCTGCCCAGAGAGGCTGTGGAGTCTCCTGCTCTGGAGAGATCCCAAACCCACCTGGCTGTGACCCTGGGCACCCTGCTGGGGGTGAGCTGCTGGAGCAGGGGGGTTGGGTGAGGTGATCTCCAGAGGTCCCTTCCAACTCCCACCACACTGGGATTCTGTGAAGGTTTCTAACTAAGTTCTGGAAGTGAAGTAAATGGATTCCCATGACCAAAAAAAGGACACAAGTTGCACACATGGCTACTCACACCCAGTCCTTTGGGCACAACCAGCTGCTTTAGTTACTATTTACACAGCATCTAGCAGAAGAGAGAGGAGGAGAAAGATGCCAGGCAAAACAAATAGTTCATCCTGAAGGCACAGAACATGCACTTGCTATTGACACTGAGTAGATGTAGGACACCAGCCACTGGGAAGGAACTGGGCGACCAAGGTATGGACATCTGTGAGTCCCATGTCCCAACCATAATAATTGTTATATATTTATTTTCCCCTTAATTTAGTAGTTACCCAATTTAACAACAGAACGAGACATTGGCTTATTAATCTGGAGACACAAAACCAGCCCAGGGTTAGGCCAGAAAAAGGACAGCAAACAAAGGCCCTTCTGAGCAGAAGTCAAAGGACTTGGAAGCTTTTTCTCTCCAATAAAGCCAGGTGGTATTACTGAGAGCCCCCACATCTACCCCTCCACACACCCCCTGCACCTGAAATGTCTCCAGGGCATGTGGACACTCTGAGAACACTGAAG
The DNA here is from genome assembly GCF_000691845.1 of Merops nubicus. Lineage (NCBI taxonomy): Eukaryota > Metazoa > Chordata > Aves > Coraciiformes > Meropidae > Merops > Merops nubicus. The sequence continues at coordinate 26,178 of NW_008631548.1, forward strand.
TCACTTTCTGTATGAATAGGAGCAAGTCAAAATCAACGTTTGATTCACTAGTTAGGGTCAAAGGACTTGGAAGCTTTTTCTCTCTCCAATAAAGCCAGGTGGTGTAACTGAGAGCCCCCACATCTACCCCTCCACACACCCCCTGCACCTGAAATGTCTCCAGGGCATGTGGACACTCTGAGAACACTGAAGTCACTTTCTGTATGAATAGGAGCAAGTCAAAATCAACGTTTGATTCACTAGTTAGGATATTAGTCGTCACAGTTTAACTGTCCTAGAAAGGTTTTTCCTACTGATTAAGCAATAAAATGATTTCAACTACTACATCAATTAATTTAGCTCTATCACCAGCAGTTTCCCAAGAACAGCCTAGGACCACACCTGTGTTTCTACCTCCATATATTCTCCAGATCTTCCAGCACACCAGACTATGGAGAGATGCAATGTTCCACAAAAGGTAGAGTCTGCTCAGAAAAACTCCTTCTTGTATTGGCAAATTCCACCTTAAACCAGGTTCTTCACTTTAGTTTACACACAGTATCCATCATGGAATGGGGATTCAAAAATTACAATTATTTTTATATTCTTTTTTCCCCCCAAACTAGCAGAAAACACAGGAGATTTTTTTTAGATTCAAGATTTGAATGCTGGACTTACAGGCTACACGAAGCAACAACAGGCATTTTAAAATGCCCTAATAATATATTCCTAAGGCCATTTTTGGATTGTTTTGTGCTTTCTTCCTCAGTCAGGATTAGCCCTCCTGAAGGAAAACAGGAGATTTTGATCTCCAAGTCTTGCCAAGCAAAAGAAGAGAGGAACTTGGGACTTAATTTCTGTTGGAAGCGTTCAGTTCTTGTTATCACTTTTGATTTTAGAAGCTGCAGCACTCAGTCTGTCAAAACCTGTTCACTTTCTCATTATCCATTCCGTGCAAGCAAATTTAACCCAATGTTCACTGCACTGGACATTCCTAAATCAGTGCTTGGATGTGAAGGGCTAAATTCCAACTAGTCCCAACCCCCTGCCATGGGCAGGGACACCCCCCACTAGAGCAGGGTGCTCCAAGCCCCATCCAGCCTGGTCCTGTGTGTTTGTAGGACGTGGCAGTGAGCACCTTTGAAGGTTAAACCCTTGAAAGTGCTTCCTGGAAATGGACTGGGCTGCTTAAGAATCCTTCTCTTCTGCCTCATGTCTTTATCTAGCTCAGCCTCACCCACCAAAGCCCTGTCTCTGGAGGGGTTTCCAAGCTGTGGAGATGTGGTGCTGAGGGACATGGGGCAGTGGGGACCTGGCAGTGCTGGGGGAACAGCTGAACTTGATCTGAAAGGTCTCTTCTAATCAAAACAATTCTATGAAATTACAGAACTAAAACTTTTATGCAAACACCAGATTGGCTGGGTCACTTTCTGCTCCAAGAAGCAAAAAACAAGAGTGTCAAGAGAAGTACCTGCTCCACTGCAGAGCTCTGCTGTGTTGAAGGCACAAGGAGCAGGTTTGGAAGCACAAACTCAACTGGAGAACTGCAACATTGCTTTTTCTGCTTGTGACCAGCAGCCAGACAAGAGCTCTCACCAAACATCTTCAAGGTGGTAAAAGTCCAAGTGGAGGCACTCAGAGCAACCAGTGAGGCAAAACCCAGACCCAGAGATCCTCTCCTTGCTCAACAAATAAATGGGATCTGAAACTGGAAAACAGCTACTGCTATTTATTCACACACCCCTGCCCCAGGCAACCCTCAAGGAGATTCCAGTTTATCTCCTTTCCCCCACATCCTTTCACAGCTCATTTTGGCCTCTCCTGCCCTAAATGAGCAATGCCTGATGCCTGCACACATTTATGCCTTGCAGTGAGTTTATTTTCATCTTGAGGGCTGGAGCACCTCTGCTGGGAGGCCAGGCTGGGAGAGTGTGGCTAAGAGCTTGTGGCAACAGGACAAGGGGGGATGGTTTTAAACTAAAAGAGGGAAATTTAAATTAGGAAGGAGATATTTTTGACACTGAGGGTGGTGAGCCTCTGGCCCAGGCTGCCCAGAGAGGTGGTCGCTGCCCCATCCCTGGCACCATCCCAGGTGAGGTTGGCCGGGGCTCTGAGCACCCTGCTCTAGTTGGGGGTGTCCCTGCTCCCTGCAGGATGAAATGACTTTGAAAGGTCCCTTCCAACCCAAGCTGTGCTACAATTCCATGACCTTGGCTATAGCTGTCCCCACAAAGCCACTTCTGTCTGGGCTCAATTTAAATGAAGATAAAACAGAGCTAATTAAGTCTGCTAGCTGGGATATCAGAAGCAATCTAACCACATGAATACAGAACTCTCCTCCCAGACTCATTTTCCACAGGCACCCTCTACCATGTGCAGAGCAGACGTCCTCTGGGCTGCAAGAAAGCCAGTAGTGTTATGACTGGAACTGAACTGGGCAATATAAGCCAAGCAAAGCCACCTTGGTAGAGCCAGCCTGGGAGCCATGCTGGTAGAACACAGCTCAGGGGCCTCAGGCAGTCTGAGAATCACTTTGTCACCACTGAAGAATATCTCCCCAACAATCTCTGGTCATCAAAGGATATTAATAGTTGTTGATATTCTCATAACAGAACGACCTCCTTGGAGTACTCAAACCACTGAAAAACATGACTCAGGCAAACCAAACCCCTGGCTGGGGGGGCACAGCACCCCTGAAAGCACAACCCACGTATGCCCCAGGGGCTGGGATTCTGCTAGGGAAGCTGAGGCATTTTGGGCTTCAATGTTCATTTTCTGCCTGAGACTCAGCAAATTTAGGTGTCTATGGCCA
>NW_008631548.1:29116-32803 GCF_000691845.1 Merops nubicus
GGGGGGGCACAGCACCCCTGAAAGCACAACCCACGTATGCCCCAGGGGCTGGGATTCTGCTAGGGAAGCTGAGGCATTTGGGGCTTCAATGTTCATCTTCTGCCTGAGACTCAGCAAATTATTTTGGTGTCTGTGCCCACCCCACTGAGCTAAAGGAAGAATTACAACCTGGTTTAGCTCTGCTAAACCAAATCTGTTGATTTGAGTGTTCAAAACAATCATTTACTATCCTTGTCTGTATTTAATGACTCCTTATCCAGAGTTATGAGTAAGATTAAGATTTCAAGATTTTCATTTTTAAGGGGCAATTAAAAGTTATCAAGGTTCTGATCCCAGTGCCACAATTTGATTGTTTTTTCCCCCCTCCACCATTCTGTGAGAGATTTCAGTACTGGCACAGCACAACAACTCAGCACAGGCAGCAAAACCCGTGGGCAACTGTTTTACCCTTGAAGCTTTCTTTCTCATTCTGGAATTGAAATCTGATTGCTAGATGGAAAACAGAAAACCCTCACGTTAACCACAGCTCCCAAACCTGCAAGGGTTGCTTTGAGACCATCTCCTCGAGTCAGCAGAACTGGCACCCAGCAGGCAGAAGGCTTTGGAGATAACCTGAGCCCACTCCTGTGTCTGTCAGGGTAACACAGAGGTGCCCAGGGTCTCCTCACAGAGGGGGTGTTAGAAATTTTGCTAGAAGGTGCTAGAAATCTTGAAGCAATGGGTTGGTGTAACACCAGTACCAACCTGTGGCACAAGCCCAGGGGAACCAGAGTAGGATGAGGTGGCTCTGAGCAAAGCTAAACCCAAACCTAGGGTGGAAATTCCACACAGAGAACAGAAACTTGGCAGGAAAATATTTCAACAAGTTTAACAACATTTTAACAACCACCAAAAAAAAAAATCCACTTTGGTTGTAGATGTTCAGAAGCCTTCTGAAATGACAAGAACACTTAAAGTCAAGCCTGAAGAAACCAGACTGGTTTGTTTTCAGTTTTCCTGTCTACATGGCATTCTGGGTTCTCTTTCCATGTGAATTGACTGATTTTTTGTAGCAGAAAATTATTCTGTGGGGACAACTTGCTGTTTCAACAGGCTCAGATGGAGGCAGTGATTAGACAAAACTGCTCTGTGTGGCAGAGAGAAAAGGCACATGGACATATCCAGGAGGGATTCCAGGCCTATGCTATATAACAGCTTCAAAAGATGTAACACATTCTTCTCCAGGGGGGAAAAAACCCCAAACCTCACAGGAATACAGGTAGCTCAGAGCCAGGCTAAGGGCTCTGCAGCACAGAAGCAGCCAGTTGATGACAGGGTTGGGCTAATGCCAAGTAATAATGGCCACTAGTCACTGCACACCTCAGTGCTGGGAAACCAGGGACAGATGCTTCTCCCCACAGCCACTCTGCTCAACTCTGTGCTCAGCCTCTCAAGGCTTTGGTGTTACTGTTGCACTTGGAATGGCCAGCCCAGAATATGAATAAAAACCCAGAGAGAAGCACAAAACAGAAGAGCAAGAAGTTGTTTTAATTTGGAACAGAAAGGGGAAAAAAAAGCAACCCCAAATAAAACAGGGATGTCATTTCAAAGCAAACTTCACCCATCTGATGCACTCCAAGCTGCAAAAGAATTATTTATAAAGCCCAACAACACAGCTTCTTCTCTTGCTAAAGTGAGGAACTAAGAGAAGCTGTTTGCTCTGACAGCTTCACTGTCACCCTTTGGCATTCAAACTTTTGATGTCTGGAGTTTAAGGCAAAAGATTTTGAAATTCCTTTTCCTTTCCAGGATGTTACTGCATGAAAAGGAATAAGCCAAGTTGAAAAGTTCAGGGCTGTCAATTTTTCTTCTTGTGAAACCCTTGAAGATAATGAGCTTGAAAAGCACATTTACCTGCCAACAGGAGAGCAAGATGCTTCCTGCAAACTGCAAGACAAGAGAGGCTGAAGAAAGCACAAGCAGCCCCTGCTCAAGGCATCACAGACCTGTGCTCTTTGCATCTCACCTACTGGAGGTGAAAAAAACACCTCCTGGCCCCCACTGCAAGCTCAAGTGAAGCAAAGCCCACGTTAATCAATACCTGAGCAGAAAGTCTGACACTCAACACACAGTCTGAAAGCAGAAGGAATCCAGTGAGATGAATCATGGTGATGTCACCTCTTTAATAATAAAGATAATGATGTGTGAAGTTTCACCAGAAAAGGGAGGGAGGCCTGGAGGGTGTAGAGAGCTGTTATTTCTCACCATACCCTTGCCTACAACCACACCACAGAAGTGTAGCTGTTAAGAGTTGTTAAGGGCTGGAAAAGGGGCTGAAAGGAAGAATGATTTTACACTGAGGGTGTTGAGCCCCTGGCCCAGGTTGCCCAGAGAGGTGGTCACTGCCCCATCCCTGGCACCATCCCAGGTGAGGTTGGCCAGGGCTCTGAGCAACCTGCTCTAGTTGGGGATGTCCCTGCTCCCTGCAGGGGGTTGGAGGAGATGACCTGTAAAGGTCCCTTCCCACCCAAACCCACCTGTGATTCTATGAACTGCAGATCTAGCACAGCAGCTAAAGGCAGGTTGCACCTAGAGATATAAGTGAGGAAGTACAGAGAGAAGTGCAAAGCTTCTTCCAGGAGCCAGCTGCACCTTTTCACCACCCTGAACACCTCCTGTAAGATCCCTTTCAACGTTTGGAAGATGAAATAAAGGTTACCTTCCATCCAGTCCTCTGCCTGCTGTGCTCTCCTCTGGGCCATCAGCCTGCTGCCCATGTTCCTGCGGCGCCGGGGCATCCCCTCTCCTCTCTCCTCTGCCTGGGGCCGGGGCCTGGCCCCCAACCCTGCTGCTGCTGCTGCCACATTTTGCTGCTGCTCCTCATCAGCTGCAAAAGGGAAACACAGTCAGAAAAAAGGAGAGATGTGCAAGTTGCTTTCTCAGTCTGCTCTGCCTTAATTCAGGTAAATATCCCAGCTGTCCCACAGGGAGCTGCAGAGCTGCTCTCCCCAGCTCAGGCTGTGGGGGTTTGGTGCTTTGCTGAAACACACTGTGCTCCAAGAGGAGCATGAAATGGTTTCCACACTCTGGCAAGTCTCCAGCATCCTCAGATCCAAACAATGCCTTCCTAAAAACCACCTACTGTCAGCATATCTGCTGATCAGAAAAGGAGATTCATCACAGCTCCAGCTCCACAGCCATCAAAGGTGTGCCTGCAGCTCAGCTCAGATCTCCCCCAGCTTTGGTACAGCACCCAGCTCAGCACAGGCTGCAGGGCAGGGACCTGGGGCAGAATTTGACCAGCAAAGCCATCAGCAGGTCAGGATTGCTGCACAGACATGAGAAGTTGCCCAGTAAAAACCAGCAGTGACACACACCAGTCCCCCAGCAAATTCCAGCACTGGCATGCACCCTGACACACCAGCAGGAAAGGACCTAAGGGGTTGGTCAACAGCCAGCTGGAGAGGAGCCAGAGTGTGCCCAGGGGGCCAAGAAGGCCACCAGCATCCTGGCCTGGAGCAGCACTGGTGTGGCCAGCAGGAGCAGGGCAGGGATTGTCCCCCTGGACTGGGCACTGGGGAGGCTGCACCTCGAATCCTGGGGTCAGTTTTGGGCCCCTCCCTCCCAGCAGGACCTGGAGGGGCTGAAGCGTGGACAGAGAAGGGCAACGGAGCTGCTGGGGAAGGGTCTAGAGCCCAAGTGTGGGGA
>NW_008631548.1:32829-35952 GCF_000691845.1 Merops nubicus
GAGCAAAGGAGGCTCAGGGGAGCCCTTCTGGCTCTGCACAGCTCCTGACAGGAGCCTGGAGCCAGGGGGGGGTCGGGCTCTGCTCCCAAGGGACAGGGCACAAGAAAAGGGCCTCAAGTTGCCCTAGGGGAGGTTGAGGTTGCCCCTGAGGAACAATTTCTTTACCTCAGGGGTCATGGAGGCCTGTGCCAGGCTGCCCAGGCCAGTGGTGGAGTCCCCACCCCTGGAGGGGTTTCCAAGCTGTGGAGATGTGGGGTGAGGGACACGGGGCAGTGGGGACCTGGCAGTGCTGGGGGAAGGGTTGGACTGGATGATCTTCAAGGTCTCCTCCAACCAGGACTCCTCTAGGATTCTACCATTCTGAACAGTCCCTGCACCATCACACTGCTATCACCCTCTTGTTCCCATCCACTGCTTTTATCTGCAGATGAACCAGGTCTATAACAAACTACAGAGCTCCAGGGATCCAGTCATTGCCCAGCCTTATTTAGAGCATGACAACATTAATTCTGAACACTCCAGGAAAGCAGCATGCTGCAAAGTCACAGCAGCAGGTCATTCCTTGGGACACTAATTCAGACACACAACTGAAGACACACAGACACCAGGGATTGTCATTTAGTAGGAAAAAGAGGCCTCAAAACTGCTTTTTTTTTCCTTCTCCCCTTTCCTCCGCTCTTCCTCAGGCAGCCCAAAGAGGTGCTGGAGTCCCCAGGCCTGGAAGGGTTAAAAACCTGCAGAGGTAGCAGTTGGGGACATGGTTTAGTGGCCATGGGAATGTTGGGTTGGCCACTTATCTGAATCTATCTCTTCATTGTCCTGTAGCTGCAGAAGCCTCTGGGAGAAGTGGCAACTCAGTTTACACAGAGATTAGTCACATAAAGACTAATTAGACCTGATATAGAGCCATCCAAGTGAAGCTTAATGACCAGCATGATACAGGTGAGACAAGCCACCCACGAGTTGCTCCATGGTGTACAGAATGGCAAGCCAGAAAAAATTCATCAGATAAAGCCCTCAAATTAACAGGCAACACAACCAAACGATTAAACAGATGTCTGGAAGATGGCCATGGGTTTAGTTTGTCTTTTAAACTGCATGTTCTTGAGTTTACAGAATGCTTTGGGCTGGAAGGGACTTCTAAAGGTCATTGAGCCCAACCCCCTGCAGGGAGCAGGGACATCCCCAACTAGAGCAGGGTGCTCAGAGCCCCGGCCAACCTCACCTGGGATGGTGCCAGGGATGGGGCAGTGACCACCTCTCTGGGCAGCCTGGGCCAGGGGCTCAACACCCACAGCTTCTCTCTAGTCTAAATCTTTCTCTTTGAGGTTCAAACCATCCCCCCCTTGTCCTGTCCCAACAGGCCCTGAGAAGAAGTCCCCCCCCCATCTTTCTGGCAGCCCTGGCAGCCCCCAGCAGGTCTCCCCAGCTGGAGCCTTCTCCTCTGGGGCTGCCCCAGCCCAACTCTCTCCTGCTGGGCTCCCAGCAGAGGGGTTCCCCCCTCGGGGCATTGCTGGGGCTCCTCTGGCCCCGCTCCAGCAGGTCCCTGGCTCTGCTGTGCTGAGGACTCCAGAGCTGCCCCAGCACTGCAGGGGGGTCTCCCAGAGCTGGCAGAGGGGCAGGGTCCCCTCCCTCTGCCCGAGTTTCTGACTCGGCCTCCCAGCCAACACTCTTCTGCAGACAGGAGGTTTTGTGAAAAATCTGTGAAGTCTGTCAGAGTCCAGACTTCTCAGGACCCAACATTACATCCCCCAGGTGGAGATCAGCTCCTTTAACAAAGCTTTGCAAAATCCACACTCACAGAATCACTAAGGCTGGAAAAGACCTCTAAGATCATCAAGTCCAACCATCAAAGCACTAAATCCAACATCCAAGCACTAAATCACATCCTCAAGTGCCATGTCCACACATTTTTGGAACCCCTCCAGGGCTGGGGACTCCAGCACCTCCCTGGGCAGCCTGGGCCAATCCTCACCACTCTGCCAGGAAAGAAATTCTTCCTAATAATAATTAGGAAGTAATAATTTCAATCTTCTCAGGGCAAAAACATTTTTCCTTGAGAAATTTGGACAATTCCTTTCTTTCCTTTGCTTATCTCAGCACACTCTCTTCAGTTACAGCAGATAAGCAAATCCAGCAGGGTAACACCTGGGCTGGCAACTTTGAGGCACCCCAAGGAGACACAGTTTGAGCTCCTTCATCCTGCACCAACGTGGAGAGAGCTCCACCTGCTGCACCCTCTCACACCAGTGGTAAATCCCACCTCACAGGCAGCATCCAGCACCTCCCACCTTCCTGCTAACCTAACCTGTGGAATTCAACCAGAAAAAAGAGTCAAAATGCAGCTCAGCTGCCCCAGGGAGGTGCTTTTGCCTCGTGCAGCTTATCCCACCAGGGTTTGGTGACAGATAAGGCAACCATGTCTAAAAACCAGCAGTGCTGCAGGTGGTTTTTTCCTGTTCTCAGCAGAACAAGTCCAGGCATGACCTTGCTGAAAACACCCGTGCTGCTCCAAGTGACCTTTCAAAGGAAACACAAAATTTACCTCTTGTGATCATCAGCTCCTGTCATTATCTGACTTGGGCAAGTCTTGAACAGTTTTAAAAGGGCAATTCCCTGAGGAGGAGCATAAAAAGAAGCTGCTGCCCCAGGCACCAGATGTTAAAAGGAAAAGGTGAGAGCAACCAACCACTTCTCTAGGTCAAGAGTCTGTTGGATGAGGAAGGTCACCCTCACCACCTGAAATTCTGTGAAGGACTTTAGACTGACAGCAATCAGTAGATGAAAGTAGAAATTCAATTAAAAATTATATAAAAAAAAATAAGAGTCAAAAAGCCACCACTGAAAAGAGGCTTTAAAGTTATTAAATTATCCTAAGTGTAAAGTTTTAACTAAGCTGCTCCAAAACATGACTTAAGCTTTTTGAGAATTCAGACCTTTAAAACATTTGGGCTTCAATTTAGTTGCAACTTTGTAGGCTTAAAAAGCAAAGAAGTTCTCCCAAGTCTCAGGGCTCCTGATTTACCTAAGCCAGGACACAAGTCAAGCTCAGGAGATCATGAATTTCCAGGAGTTCTGTTCCTCCAGGACACACCTCACTCACTCTTACCAAAAGCTCAGCTG
>NW_008631549.1:0-17602 GCF_000691845.1 Merops nubicus
CTCCGGGAACTTCTTAGAAACTTTGGACGTTGCCCGCCCCGGTTCCTGTGTACGGGAGAGCCGCCGACGCCCGGGGCACCCGCGCCGGATCCCGGTGCCGGGACGGACACCTCCTGGAGCAGCCATCCGGGCAGTGCGCGGGGTTACAGACCCACCTGCGGAGCGGTGCGGTGAGCTGCCCTTGCCAAGGAAAACTCCAGCCCGTTCGCGTCTTCCGTCGGCACAGAGCGCGGCTCTCGGCTGGGGTTTCTTAACCGCGGTTACTCTTCGCCTCTCGATTAAAAATTGCTCATGTCATATTGATTACAGTAGTGCTCTGAGGCCTTGGGCAGGATTGTGCTTGTTTCACTTTGGACGAAAGATTTGAGCGTCCAGTTCGAGAGGTGATTTAAATGGGTATGTCCTGACTGAGCTTTCCACTTTTCAGTAGTTTTCAGGCATCTTGAGCAAGTTACCTGAAATCTAGATTCCCAGGAACGTTTAGAAGTGAAAAGATCTGTTGCTGGGCTGACTAAGACAATGATTAATCTGTTCGTAATTAATTCTGTTACAGTCGTGTTCCCCCTCCCTCCTACAGATTTACATCCAGGCAGCTCAATTGCACATCGAAAGTCACTCCTCAATTTCATGTAGTAAATTATTAGACTTTCAAACTGTTTTAGCTCCTTCTCCCTTCACTCACACCCTGAACACTTGAAATGAAATTTGGGGGTGGGGGAGAGAGAGTTTCTCTATGTACTTGTTTAGACACAAGTGATAAAGACAGCTTAGCGATAGGAAAGCCAGGAGCGTAAATAGCCATTATTTTCTCTCAAAGGTTAATTAGTTATTGTCTTTGTATCTGCACGTGTAGGTATAGGATGGGTAGAACTTTAAGGTGAAACTGGCACAGCAGCTTTGGAAGGTACTGTTACACATCGTCCCAACTTAAGAAGAATATCTCTTTAAAATGTGTTGACATTTAATTGACCTTTGAAAGTTCATTCTGTTAATCATACTCAAAGCGCTAAAGCTATGGTTGGCTGATCTGGTGTTCCTACATTCAGCCGTGCTCAGCATATAAATTCTTCAGCATAATTGCTACTTATTGAGCAAGAGTTTCTTTTCTTCTTCGAAAATGTGAAAGTTTTGCTTCGCCTCCGGCTGGGTGCTACGGGTAGAGTTGTGAATCCAAATGCTTTCCTGCCATCAGTTGTTGTGGTGGGTGTGGCCTCCAGCCAGGCCAGAAATTCCTTTGCTGAAACTGTGGTTTTCTCCTTCCTGAGGCCGCACATAGGGCAAGGTAACCTTGAAGGTTACTTCTGTGTCTTTGAGTCGATACACAATGGCTCACTTTTCTTCTAAGCACTTCTAAACTCGGGAGGCTGAGTTTAAACAGGTTGATTGCAGAAGATATCAGCATCCTCCCCTATCCCCCCCCCCAACAGAAAAAAACCCCAAACACCTTGGTTCTTAAAGCAAAACCTAATACACTGGTGTTAAAACACATGCTACCTGCATTATGGCTGTTGTTCATAGCTTTGCTGTAACCAAAACTCATACAGGTACTGACCATGGAAGTGTTACATGTGAGTTTGCTATCAAAAGATCTGGGTAAAGATTAATTTCCATGGTGTTCACTTTGTGAAGGATAGGTTTCTCAGTGAGGCTGCTATCTCCAGCAGTTATTTTTTGTGTGTTGAGACCTGTCGTGTTATGCATTGAATTTGCAAGTCTGTTTCCTTGTGAGATGTGAGGGAAACACTAAATGTTAACTGCAGTGTCAGTGATTCCTAATCGTTAGCTTTTTGCTGTTACCATTGAAAACTAATTAATAGCTCTTACTCGTAATTATAAACCTACTTATAAAGTTAGAGCCCAGCAGTGCTGCTGTACTTTTCTAAGCTCTTTTCTCAATGCTACTTTTGTAACTGGAATCCCCTTCTCGAACCGTGAAGTCAGATGCGATGTTCACGCTGCGTGTGCAGCCAAGTAGCTGCCCTGCCACTCCACAGGGTTAAGGAGTTGTTAAACCCCGAGGAGGGGGGTGTCATCTCAGGGAGCATTTTCTCCACCAATGTATGAGTGCTTTGAATACTAAAAAGGGATCCTGTGGTTGAGTTTTGTTTATTTTAGTACAATAGATACAAGTGCTGCACGTGATTCATTTCGCTGAATCTTTAGAAAGCTGAGCAAAGATAAACATGCCAACAGCATGTCTGTACTTTCTGTACAGTTGACAGAAAGCAAAAAATCCAAGGTAGCTTAAGGGCTGTAGAAGGCAGATGCCTGACCTGCAGCTGCTCTGATGCCCAGTAGCACAGAGTTGGCACCTGCTCCACCTCTGTGTCCTGCAGCCACCTTGGAGGACAACAAGCAGAGTGCCTCGGCTGACCTTTGGGACATGTTGAGAGAGATCTTGGGTGTCCCAGGGTGAAAGTGTTGATCCATTCATATTATTTGCAGGTGCAAACACTGTCCTGAAATGGGATGCTTGAGCAAGGTCCCCTTTTCCAAAGGCTCTTCCTTAGGTCATCTTGCTGGTTTGGAGGAGAGATTTGAACATGTTGCCCTCCTGGGTGGCAGGAGCTTCTGGGCTGAGCCTGTCCTGTTGAAATCACTGGAGAAAGCATGGATGGCATCATCACAAGGGCATAGGTGTTCAGCTAGGGTAATGAAAGCCAAGTTTTGGTTTGTGGCCTGAGGCAGGTCTAGGGGGGATTTAAACCTGAAAGCTTCTTGTCCTAGTGTTTGTATTGTACAGAAAGGTTTGTGGTGCAGTTGGTCCATTCCCAAATATCTGATTTTATTGTTGGGATAAAGGGCAGATGGGGAAGTTGCACTTTGAAAAGCACATTTCCGTGTTTCAACAGTCGAGGTGTGAGAGGATGAGTAGGGGATTTGACAACTAAGGGGTTTTGTGGGGAGGTTTAGACATTTGGTTCTGGTTCAAGCAATGTTTTGAAGGCTTAATTGTTGATACACGTACCCACTGGCAGAAAGTTGTGTGCTTGAAGGGCAGTAGCAGGTAGTAGCACTGCTGAGCAAGACGTTTAAAGTTTTATTCATATCTAAAACTCTTATCAGACACCTAAACCCTTGAGGGTTAAAAGGGAAAGTCTTATGGAAGCGATGGTTGATGTTCTTTGTATCTGCATTCCTAGATTACTCTGAGGAGGATAATGTGAAGTCATTCACTGAAGATTATGGCATTGCATGAAAGGAATGTAATGTCGGGCCATAAATTAACAGAAACAGGAAAAGCTCATTCTCAGCTCTGGTTTGTTAAGCTAACCATTTGCAGATACAGCCCTTTGCACTGAGAACTTGTACTGCTTAAGTGTACCTTTTATAATAACGGAACCTACCACAGCAAGTACAAAGAAGTGTCTCACACTTCTCTTTTAAATTCAGTTGTGTAGAAAAGCAGTTATACATTATTCTCTAAGACTGTTTTTGCCTGCAGCACTTCACATTGAATAAAGCACCACAGTAGCATGGTCTTGATCAGCATTAGTCCCAACAGGTGCCTTTCCTCTGTAACCATTTGAAATTTAAAACAAATATGAGTTGTGGTGCAAACATAGACAGGTTTAGTTGCATTTTAACATACTCACCAGTCAAGGTGAGCCCAAGTCATCCTACTGTGACATGCTTGACATAATCCAAAGAGGATTAGTTATTAATACATTTGAAAAATAAAGTCTGCTCTTGCTTCAGTGTCTTTCTTCAATGACATATACTCAAATTAAAGCTTTTGCAGCTAGTTGATTATATAAACTTTCTATGAGTCTAAGGAACTGAGAGCTGTTCCTGGAACTGCCAAGATACATTCCAATAGCTCTAATTTTTAGCTGACTGTGAAAGCTATAATTATCCACTGGGGTTTTCTTTGCTAATAAACATCAGAATTTTATTATTTTTTTTTTTTTAATAGGAAACTATTTCATAGGTGTCCTCCTATTCCCTTTTCTCTTCCTTTTCTGTAACTTCTGGGCAATTGTTTCTGCTGATCAGAAATAATATGCAGTTACACCACTTGTTCTCACCTGTAGAAGGCTGGAGCGGGTAGCACTTAGAGTAACTCTTTGTGACTTAAAATGGAAATTTTGGGATGAAGGCAGGGAAGGAAGATAATTTCAAGTTCCCAATGCCTGAAGCTAGCCATAGGGTTTCTTCTGTCTTTGGGCCCTCTTCCCACGTGCCTTCCACCCCTGGTCTTTCATATGTGGCTCTGTGGTCAGTATAATGTTTTCTCCTTGGTTTGTAGGACTGAAATGAACGTGTTTTTATCTTGGTGGAATTTTTTTTCCTTATGCATATTAGTCTAGCTTCTGCTTCTGTAAAGCTGTGAGGAAAGACTTCTTCACCCGATTGAGAATACAGGTTGAAAGAAATGTGAAAGTGTAAACATTAACAGGGTTCAGGTTTGTGGGCCTCTCAGTACGATGTCAGCATTTTATCCAGTAGGTCAGAGTATTTAATTATAAACTGTGGGAACAAGCAAGTGTTTAACTACCTAGAAGCTGATGTTTGGCCTCATTCTGATCCCTCACACCGTAAGCCAGGCTTCCCTGAATTTGCAAGGGAGTTGGGTTGGATGTTGTATCCTGGCTATGGACAAGCAGAACTGATTCCTGCATTAATTACCTGGCACTGAAATAGGAAATATGAAGGTAAACCTGTAGTATGTGAGGTGTGGGTCACTGGACCAGTGCAAGGATCAGAGTTCTTCATGCTTTTCTTCAGGAGTACAGTGGGGTGTCATATCTGTTTGCTGGAGGTTCAAACTTCAGAGAAAATTACATGTCCTGAATAAATGACATAAGAAATCTGAATTAGGAGACAGTTTGCAAGGCAAAAGTATACTAGAAATTCTTGGAGGATGTTAGGGCAGAGTTTTGTGTTTTAAGATGGTTCTGGTCAGCCCAAACATATGTTTGCTTCTGCATGCAGAGGTCTCAGATATGGACCACCAGCATGCTGCCTGTAGCATGTCCCCTGTGCCAGAGGCTTGTTCTTACTGCAGCTGCATTTCAACTTCCCTTTGAATATGGACAATGAGGCTGAGTAAGTTGTGTGCTATAAGTAGTTCACTCCGTTAAATCTAAGTAAATGTTCTTTTCTAAGCTTGGGATCTGGTGTTACGCTCTCCTGGGTAGTGCTTCTCCCAAATAACCAAGAGAAAGGAGTTATTGCCATTGGGGGCCGCTTCCTTGTGCAGCATACACTCTGTTCTTGCATTGACCCAGTACATGGTCTTTGTATTGATCTGAAATAGAAAACCGCCGACTTGAGCGTTGTGCACGGGGAGCTGACACAGCAGCGCGAGCTGATGCACAGCTTCAGGCCAGTTACCTGCTCCACTCCGGGGTGGAGCAGCAACAGGCACGGCACTCAGCTCTGCCAACAAGTAGAGTAATGCTCCGAAGCACCTGGGTGTCACCCACTTGTGCCAGCTGATATCAAAGGACAGTTGAGCCTATTGCACTGTCCTTTCTGGCCAGTAATTTAAGGTTTGTGGGCCTCACAGTGATGCCCCCGTGACATGGAAATGTAGAGTAGTAGAGAGCACTGCACTGTTCAATAATTCTATAGCAGAGCATAAATGGTGCCGATATCCTCCCTCCTTAATCTTCACTTGTTGCTGAAGCTGGTTGATTGACAGAGATGTGTTTATCATATTTCATGTGGTCACGTACAGAACTGGTTCAAGTACCTTCAAAAGGTGTCAGGAGTGTAAATCGATAAATAATGTATGTTGGGTGTACACATTTCAGCTAATAATCCCCACTTACTGCATTTCTTTGGCTTTTGTTGTCTTCTCAGAACTGAGATTTCAGAACTGTCAGGTGTGGTGTTCTCCTTCTACAGACTGGTTTACTTTAGCTCTCCTTACTGACGTCTTTCCATGCTCTTCCACTCTCTGTTTCTCTATTTCTTTGGGTTTCTCCTAATAATCTGTTTCTGTCTTGTGTGTCTGTCTATCCATCCGTCTACAAAGGAGTGCTGCATCTCCCTTTTCCTCCAAAATGATCATGTGAATAAATTCCTTCTCCATCTTAAAGGCTTAACTAGGAGGACTCTGGGGGTTTGGCTCCTCTGAAGTGGTGCTCAGTGTTGGATTTATTGTATGGTTGGTTTTGGTTGTGTAATTTGTACATTTCTTAAAATAATAACTAAGAGAATTCTTTACGTCTGTGTCTGGTGGGAAATTTAACTACTTTGATATAAGTTCTGAATATTTATGCTACCTTGACTGTTAACCTTTAACTCCTCTAATTGAGAAACAGGTGGCATTTGGGAGTAATGTGTCACTTTAAACACATTTGAAGATTTAAATTACTATACCAGAAGAGGACATGGTTTTACTAACGGTTGTTAAAAGCTATCTGACTTCTTGCAGCCAGTCATAATAATCAGAACTATGTGATCTGAACTTCTGGAATTGCAATAAGTTCTGTTCATGTGTATGATACAGATTCCCAGAAATCTGAGGAGCAGTCTTTGGTGGCTGAAGATTGCAATGCTTCCTGGAGGTGTGGATATCTCACGTGAAGGGGAATGATGTAGGAGCAGCTTGTATCCAAGAAGTAAGTTCTTGGTTTTTTTTCCAGATATATTTCTGCTGAGGTCACTGTAGTATTCATTCACCTAGATGGATTAGAAGCTGATTAAAATACTCAGTGATTGAACATTGGGGAAAGACTTTTGGGAGGAGACTCATGAAAATGCACTACATGTTGTTCATACTTTTACCAATAGTTTTGACATCTCATTCCCAAATGTTTGAATGTTCTGTATCTCATTTGGTGTGTAATTTCACCTGCTTGTCTGCAACAGCCTGCTCAGTGCAGGGGGAGCCTCCTTTTTTGCGTGTTTTAGAGTGAGTTCAAATGCAGCTGGGAGAATTGGTTTCATCAGCAACAGTTGGAGTTACTCATGCTGTATCATAACAGCTGTGAACTTGAGTTCATATAAGTAATGTGTGCTTAATCTTCCTATGCTGTCAGTGACAGGAAGAGGAGGAATAATTTTTTTTCCTGTATTTAATGATGATTTTAAGGTTTTTGACAAGAAAAATTGAAAATGTATAATACAAAGCAAGTCAGGCAACGATAGTCATAAGGTTGGTTTTGGTTTTGTTTTAAATTCAAGTTCTATGCAGTTTTGAATGAAGATTTTTATTTTGGTATTCCAATGTTACTCTAATATGATTAGAAAGTAAATTACCCGTCAGAGTTTGTGTATCACCTCGTCTTTATGGAAGATGATTGAAAATGTAGATGTCTTCCTTTTGAATTCTAGCAGCATTTGGAAAATTTTGGTTTAGCTGCTTTTTTTTGTTTGTTTGTTGTTTCTGTTTTCTATTATTAATTAATTTATTTTTTTTAATCACAAATAATCCATTCAGCTGGCTTGGAAATTTTAGGAGAGTGAAAGAGAACCAGTTGGTTTGGGTTTGTTAATTTTTTTAACTGAACAGTGCTTAAGCACCACCAGTTTGCCCCTTTCTCCTCTGATATGAACTGTAAATTATGAAGACATTGAAAACTTAGAACATTCTTCTTGTTTTTTACCTGTATTTGTTCCCAGCCTTATCAAGATCAGCATGTATCAAGCTGTGTTGATTGATGTTTGAGTCCTGGACACTTTCTACCTAAACACCTCTATGAGAGTACTGTGCAAATTAAAAAACAGAGAAGTAAAGATAACCGATGGCATTCTCTTGCCTGACAGTCCATACTGTGTGATAAAATGCCTCACAGTTTTAGGTTGACCTTGCCTTGACTTTTATACAGATAGAATTTGTTTGATGTCTTTTAAAAGCGGAAAGGAAGCCATACATAGACTGTAATTGCACATTGCTGCTGACATAGTGTCCTTCGTCTAATTCATTCAAAACAGTAGGATTTTATAGTCTCCCTACATTTTTACCCCTTTAAGTTGCAGTATTAGGCCAGTATATTTACAAATTAAAGGCTGATCTCTGTTTCATGATTAGGTGTAATTAAGCTGGAATATTTTCATTCTGCAATCTGATTTGTATTGAAGAATTTTTTTTGTTGCTCTTTTTTATTCACAGTCCATATATTGTCTTGCAAGGTGATGATTTGTGGTTTTGTTAGCTGGATTATGATAAACAAGATGGAACTTGCTAGAAGAGGAATTCTTTTTTCCATTTTTTCAACAGTGTTGTTATAGGAAATGTATTTTCTTGCCCTGCTGTCCTCCAGTAGACCTCACACAGGGGTGTCAGTACCTCCTCGTATGGGCAAGTTTGTGAAGTTGGGCACCTTGCTCAAAGTTTCATAGCTTGTTATGGTAGCTCTGCTGAGGAGAGGTCAAGTGGATCCTATGGCTCCCGTGTGGTATATAGATGCCAAGTGCTAGGAATTCCTGGAATGTCAGAGTTGTGCAGCACTGATAAAAGTTTGCTTTGTTTCCTTAGTGACTTGACCCATTGAGAAAATGTGGTTCCCTGGGAAGCTTTAATAGCTCAAAGTTGGTATTGAATAAAGGGAAAGGCCCCAACATAATTCTGCTTGTTTTCACCTGCTGCCTGAAAGATTAATTTTCTTAACCTTAGTATAGAAAATATAACCCTGAGTTTTGAAAGTGATTTATAGAGATCCTTCACACTTATCAGTTTCAGTAAATACGCCGCAGGCTTCTGAGTTCCAGCTACAGTCTTTTCATAACCTACTCGGTTTACAGTGCGGTAATTTCATTTGGGGGCAAGAAAGTTTCAAGGAAAAAACACCTTCTAATTAGAGTGATATAATCACTCTGCTTGCCTGCTGTGGTTTCATATGACTTCAGAAAAATAGTTGAGTGATTAATCTTTAATTTTCCCCATCATTAACTTAATAAGGAAACGGGAGATAGAATGAAAAACAAACAGCAGAACTGTACAACCGGGACATTATTATGCCCAATCTTTTTGGCTTTTCCTTTGGTGAGAAATACCATTCTGCCAACTATGTGAAGCGTAGCAGCAACTGGTTAGCTCAGACAATTTGTAGAAATCTTCTAACAGGTTTGAACTTCACTGAAGTCTTTGCGGAGCTAAATCCCCTGTGAGTTGAGTGGGTTTTTTTTCCACTGTTTTATTTGGAAGCAAATGTTGCATAAATTAGCTTCTAATATCACGTAATTCCCTCACATCCACTTTTCTGTGGGAAGGAAGCTGTCCCAGACACTGTAGTGAAATACCCTTAGAAAGGGTTTGGTTCTATTTTTGTGCCAGTTCCTTTCTTTAGTCGCTGTGCTGATAAGTGAACTTAGTTATGGAGTAGTGCAGTTCTGGTAGGGAACGTGACAGGATTGCTCAAGTTTCTGGGAGAACAAACATGCAGCGGTGGAAGCAAGTTGCTCCTTTCATACAACTCATTTTAATTCTTGCCGGATGTAAAACAGGCAACAGAATTCTAGAAGTGCAGTGCTTGGACAGGAACCGTGCCTGCCTGTTTGCAAATGCCCCTTTGGAAGCAGCACTTTGTTGCATTTGTAAATACTCACAAAAACAGTCCCGTGTACGTCTGTGGGTAGCAACACAGCAACAGGAGCTGTAGCAGTCTTAAGTAACCTGCTTGGAGGCCTCTGCGTGTTAATAATATAAAGTAAACAGCTGAGGAATGTGTATTGCTGTTGACAGTGAGCGACTGTAAACATCCTCGACTGGAAGCTGTGAAGCAGCAGATGGGGCTTTCAGTCGGATGTTTGCAGCTGCCAACTGCCACAGACGTCAAGAAATGTTTGACACCTAAAGCATAGTTGTCTGTTTAAAACTTCTATTTGGTTTATCGCAGACATGAATTTAGGCCAAGTTTTTCTGC
Source organism: Merops nubicus (assembly GCF_000691845.1). Lineage (NCBI taxonomy): Eukaryota > Metazoa > Chordata > Aves > Coraciiformes > Meropidae > Merops > Merops nubicus. The sequence goes on from NW_008631549.1 coordinate 9,819, forward strand.
ATGCTGCTTAATCTTTCTTGTGATGTCTCTGTCTAAATATCTAGAAGTCATCCAGTCTGTGGTAGGAAAAGGAGCAGAAATGGAATCAATTAGATTATATTTTTAACTGCAAACTCAAAGTTTTCAGAGGTGAGCATCTGTGCAGCTCGCTTGGCTGTACAGGTTGCTTGGCTTCATTTCTAGACTCTGCTACCTGATCTTATTGCATGTTTAGCATCTGCAGTGGTTCATTTAGAATTTGAGATCCTAAGCCTTGTAGGAAGCAACCCCTTACAGGAGTTCTGGAAACTAGAAATGCATCAATTAGAGCAACTGCAGGGAGGAAAAAAAATTCCTGGAAGAGGCCCAACCCTGCAAAAGGACGGGGAGGCCAGGGAGATTTTGTGTGACCGGGTTCATCTCTGACGTATGCCACCTCAGCTGTTCAAGGTTCAGTGATCCTCTCCTTTCCTTTCCTTTTCTATCTCTCCTCCCTTTCCAAAAAAAAAAAAAAAGGAGGAAGTGCTGAAAACGGATTCATACTTTTCTAGAAGTTAGTAGAGACAATTTCAAGACTCCAGACCTGCCAACTACTTTTATGTGTGGGTGGACCTCAGTGCTTAAATATGACCCCAGGACATAGAGAACAGTTTGTGATTGGGAGGTTATTTAATGATGGATGATTACTATCATACCAGAAAAAGAGCAGTGAAGTTGTAGCACATAACTGATTCAAGCTGATGGTGAAAGCACTAGTCTATTCACTCTTGAGAGAAGATACGCATCTTGTTGGTGTGTATGTTAAATATCTACGCTCTTGGTAAAGACAGTTTTGTTGTTAATTTGTGCTGTTTTTTTTTTTTTTTTTTTGTGTCAGTATCCTTGTTTCTCAAATCTGAATGCATGTTCATATAAAAGTATGAGAGGACACTATCTTAAACATTAATCTGTGCCTTTACATTTCACAAAAGATACAGGTAGCCAAACATGCTCTGGAATTTTTTTTTTTATTTTTTTTTTTTTCAAAGGGGAGCTACTGTTCTGGTCAGAGTTCTTACGAAACACAGCTGACATGTAGGTAGCTAAAGTGGTATCTGCAGTGTCAAGAAAGTGTGCTCTGTATTTGAGGAAACTTCACTACTCCATACTTTGCAAACAGCTTTCAGTATAGATTTGTCCACTTGCCACAGATGTAGATTGTTGTATTTCAGTAGTGCTTGAAGGCTTTTGTTAGGATTAGCACATCATTTTGCACACTTCGCCATCTGTAGTAAGGTAGGAGCTCTCCCAGCAAAGGATTGCAAACCAATTCAAGATCGGTAGCATCAAAGTGGAATTCACGTGATGTGGGCAGGGGACAAATGGGAAGAGTGAGAAGAAAAGCAGGGTGACACAGGGATAGGTTTGGGAGTAGCTCTGCATGTATGTAGGTTGAGTTGTTTGCCTAATTAAAATGGAGGAAGACAGAAGACGTCTTCTTAGCCAGTTATTTGTCTGGCTATAAATACCTTGAAAGATGGTGGTTCAGTTGGATGGTATATAGATTTGAAGTTAGGATGCACACTGATGAAGCTGTGTTTTTAAGTTGAAGTTTTTTCCTAAGTACCACAGAGGGAGTAGGTGAGATGGGCAGGTGTTTCCAAAAGCCTTTTCTTGCAAACCTGAGAAATTCTGAAAAGCTTGTAGTGAACTTGAAAGAAGAGTCAATATGAATACAACATTTGACTTAAAAGTATTGCAGATTTAGTGATGTACCAACCAAGTTCAGGGACAAGACATGCCTTGTAGAAGTCGCTGAATTTTCACTGAGTATCTATGGGAAAAGAGAAACTGGAATTACTGACAGCAGCCAGGTTATATTTGTGAATGGTAGAATGGGTTTTACTGTTGACAAAGTAGGACAGTAATGAAGAGAACTATGGTTCAACAAATAATATGTGTTTCAGTGAGTGCTTCTGCAACCTTCCTGTGTTTAAAAGTGGCTTTATTGACAACCCAAAGAAACTTCCTCAGTGACCTTGTAATAAAATTCATGAAACTTGGACGCACTTGAGAAACACTAGGAAGAGGATTCTTGAGATAATCTCCTCATCTGGAAAGCTTTGCTATATATTTGAAGAGGAGGATTGAGCAATAGGAGAGAACTTGCATAGGCAGAGTATTTAATATCAAAAGCATTAAGTACCTCCTGTGAAGATTTACATATTGATAATATTTGTACTTTGGCAGGAAATTCTTTCAATACCCGTTCTATTACTCTTCTTCCTGAATTACGTACTGTCTCAGAGTTCAGCCTGTTTCCTCTTGGGAAGTGTGGTAGTATGTTGGGACTGTTTTTTTCAGCTTCTAATCTCACTACATGTACACAAGGAGTTTTCTTCCAGAAAAACAGCTTCAGACACGTAACCCACTCTGCCAGCTACCTCTTAAAACCTGCTAGGGCTAAACTTCAGAACAATGTTAGAGCAGTAATCCTTAATTTCTATCTGCAGTAGAAGATGGCTGCTAGCCTTGTGTTACCCTAAATGCTGCTGTGTGTGGTACTGCCTGGTACTTGTTGAGGTCACTGATTCACCTGGAAGGCAGGGTCTTGCTTTAAGGCCCTGGCTTCCACATTTGGGTAGGTCAAGTCAAGCCCTCTTTGCTGATTTAATGGATTTATTCTTTAAAAAGCAGCTTCCCTTGATGGCCCTGTTTGAAAGGGAAGGACAGTTCTTGTCTGAGGGGTCCTTGTCTGGACTCTGTAGAAGTTGTCTTACAGCTGGGAAGGAGGGAAGGAAAAGAGGAAAGTCAACAGCACCCATGCGTGGTCCTCTTTAAAATGGTGGGGCAGCTGTTGGAAAAGGCACAATCCATCTGCCTACGTAGGCACTTGTTGTGAAGAGAATGCAGTTGATGATGTGAATGGAAAGCTTTCAGTACCGAGCTGCTGTTCCTGCTCAAGCCACACTCAAAACTGTAAATTGTTCAGATCCGTGCTTTAACTCTCCGCTTGGAAAGCAAGAGTGTGTGCTAGCCATGCTTCCTGGGGAGTTTTCTTTGTTAATGATACATGAAATAGGCATTATACAATGTTCTTGTTTGCTTTAAAAACACAATAAAAGCAGATGAATTCATCCTATAGCTCTGCAACAAATCTGAATGGGAAAGGGTGGTTCTTTTGAGCTGAATTTGGCGTATAACTTTTTTCCCTTTAAGCAGTAATTTATAGACCAAGACACATGAAATCACTCCTTTTTTTTGTACTGATATATACAGACTGTTCTTTTTTTTTTTTTCCCTAAAGCTTCAAATGGTTATTATGAAACAAATAAGAGAAAAAGGATATGAGAGGGAAGCCACGTGCCATTCAATGACACAGTGTTTTTCCAGATGATGGCTTGAGGCATCTTTTTAGCTGTGGATGTAAACGTAGCTTCTTTTATTTAACAGTACTTCTCTTGATTTTAATATGGATAGCTAGCATTTTGCTCCAATTTAGACTTCCTATCATGGGCACTTGATTTTTCTTGTAAGTAAACTGGGGATATTTTCAGTAACTTTCTATCCTGTGTTGCTGAAGATTTATTTTTTTTATTATTTCTCCCTCCCTTGTATGCCCTTTGATTAAACACATACCTCCTTTGATAATGCAGAGCATAGAAAATTAACTCCAGAACTTGTGTCTATAGCAAGGCAAGAGTATCAGTGGAAGGGAGGGATATTGCTCAGAGGTTTCTTCTGCGGCCTTTTCTGGGCATCCAGGTATATTTCAGTCAATAGGTGGCCTTTCCATCTCTGCCTGGAGGAGCTCTGAGCTGTTCTGCACTCCTCATTGCACTTTTTTTCTTCAGTTCTTGTCTTGTGTAAGGGCAGAGGTTTTGCTTTTAGCTCTCCAGGATGCTTTGCAGAAGTCTCTTGGCTTGCAACAGATCACTCATCTCTTTGCCTTCCCCTTACTCCCCTTCATTCATTAGATGCAACTTAAACTACTTGTTTTTGTCAAGGCTGTCAGAGCCTATATGTGTATTAACTCCCACATCCAGTTGTCCTGTAATGCTCTTCTCCATTACTGGCTTGAACTTTTTCTGTCTTCTTCAAACTTCTTTGCTTGATTTCAGAAATAAAAGGCTAATCAGTCAACAAACTTTGTAACTACTTCATTGTAGTAAAAGCTTTGGGAAGAGTTTGTGCACTCTTCTGAAGGTCATAAGCTGTAAAGAGATCTTCTTACAATAGTGTTTATAGTACTTCTTTTTTTTTTTTTTTTCTCTTGACCTCCTCACCTTCTGTATACTTGAAAGTAGGTTTAATATTTTCTTGCTGCAGTGTTGATTTTGCAAACTCGATAGCTGCATTTGGGATGTGTGGTGCCATTTCTGGGGAAACTGTCTGCTTTATCATGTGCAGAATGGTGAAAATTTTACTTCTTCCAGAAAAAGTTTTCACCATTCTACATAGGAACGTTTTTACCTTTAATGTTCCTTTGCATATATGCTAAGATATATATGTATATAAAATATGCTTCAATTGAATTTTATTAAGAAATTCTACTCTACAAGGCTGATATATTCTGCCTTGTATTTTTATTTGTGTGTGTACATATGTGTGCACACGTATACAGATCAGGGAAGAAGGAGAAAAAGAAGTGAAGGAGGCTGGCAAATGACTTGTTGTTTCTCCACCCATTGCCTAGTTGTGCGTGCTGAGCAGAGTACACTAGCCTTGTGTTCTAGAACTTAATACAGTAAGTTTCGAGCGTTCTGGCTGTGTTTTATTTATGGCATTATTCATGGAATATGTGCTCATATGAAGCTCTTGCCTGAAAATTATTGATTTAAAAAACTAAAGCAGCTGAATACTTACTCTGTTTACATTAAGAACAAATGCTGCATGTTGCTTTAGAGCAAGAATCTTGTTAGTGTGTCAGCAATTTATTGTATGGAGGCTTGAGCGAGCTGTGAGGTTCCTCTGTTTTGATTGTTGAAAGCTATGTAACCTTGAAGCCCTTCTGTATATCTGATGTGATTCTGGGATTCATAGCAGTGATTAATTCTATAGCTATAAATGCTCATCATCAACATCCTGAAATGTTTTCAAAACATATGCAGGGGTTTTTAACAGCTTAAACTGAACAGTGGTGAAATAAAAAGCCTGTGTGAGATGCGTTTACAGCAGTACTGGGTATATCATAGAGTCATAGAATGGCCTGGAATGGAAGCGACCTTAGAGATTAAAGGCAGGCAAGAATGCTAGGAGGCCTGCATGGATGAGCAAGGAGCTCCTGGAGACACTTGGATGCAAAAAGATGGTCCACAGAAAGTGGAAGCAAGGACAGGTAGCCTGGAAGGAATACAAAGAACTTGTCCAAGCAGCCAGGGATCAGTTTAGGAAAGCTAAAGCCCAGATAGAATTAAATCTGGCCGAGGATGTAGGGCAACAAGAAAAACTTCTACAGGTATGTTGGTGATAAAAGGAAGGCTAGGAAAGATGCATGGCCTCTCATAACCAGGCTTCCAATTCCTTTCCTGAGAGATGTGGAGAAGACCAAGGTACTCAATGACTTCTTTGCCTCAGTCTCCACCAGTAAGAGCTCTAGCCACACTGCCATATGTAAACTACATGTGTACATGGGACCTAATGAGATCCATCTGCAGATCCTGAGGGAACTGGTGGGTGAAATTGCTCAGCTGCTTTCCATCATACTCAAAAAGTCATGTCAGTCCAGTGAAGTTCCCAATGATTGGAAAAGGAGAAACATAACCCCCATTTTTAAAAAGGAAAAAAAAGGAAGACCCGGGCAACTACAGGCCAGTCATCCCTACCTCTGACCCTGACAAGATCATCGAGCAGGTCCTCCTGAAGGCTCTGCAAAGGCACATTGAAAATGAGGAGGTGAATTGGTAGCAACCAACATGGCTTCACCGTGGGCAAATCATGCTTGACAAATCTGTTGGCCTTTTACGATGCAGTTACAGCTTTGGTGGATAAGGGAAGGACAACTGACATTATCGGCTTGGACTTGTGGAAAGCATTCAGCACCATTCTGCATGACATTCTGGTCTCCAGATTGGAGAGATGTGGATTTGACATATGGACCACTCAGTGGACAAGGAACTGTTTGGATTCTGCACTGCACTGTGGTAAATGCATGATGTCCAGGAGACCAGTGTTCGGTGGTGTTCCTCAGGGATGGGTACTGGCACTGGTGCTGTTTAACATCTTTGTTGGTGACATGGACAGTGGAATTGAGTGCACGCTCAGCAAGTTTGTGGACAACACCAACCTGTGTGGTGTGCTGGATGCGCTGGAGGGAAGAGATGCCATCCAGAGGGACCTTGACAGGCTTGAGAGGTGGGCCCATGCCAACCTCATGAAGTTCAACAAGGCCAAGTGCAGAAGTCCTGCACCTGCGTTAGGTCAGTCCCAAGTACAGGATATGGACCGGCTGAAGTGGGTCCAGAGGAGGGCCACAAAGGTGATCAGAGTGCTGGAACCCCTCTGTTAGGAAGACAAGCTGAGAGGGTTGGAGTTGTTCATCTGGGAGAAGAGAAGGCTCTGGGCAAACAACATTGCAGTCTTCCAGTATCTGAAGGAGGCCTACAAGAAAGCTGGGGTGGGACTTCTTACAAGAGCTTATAGTGGTAGGATGAGGGGTAATGGCTTTAAACTGGAAGAGGGTAGACTTAGATGAGGTGTTAAGGAAGAAATTCTTTACTGTGAGGGTGATAAGGCACAGGAACAGGTTGCCCAGGGAAGTTGTGGATGCCTCATCACTGGAGGTGTTCAAGGCCAGGTTGGATGGGGCTTTGAGCAACTTGGTTTAGTGGGAGGTATCCCTGCCCATGGCAGATGGGTTTGAACTTCATGGTCCTTAAGGTCCTCCCTTACAACCTTTCACTAGGTCAGGTTGTTCAAAGACACATCCAGCTTGGTCTTGAACACTTCCCAGGCAGGGCTGCAGGGCTGGCACAGTGTCCTGTCTGCAAAACCATGCTAAATCTTCTCCAGCTCTTTCCTAGGAAGTTTGCATATATAGCAGCAGCTTCACAAACAGTTCAAAGACATAGGTCAGACGCATTTGAAATGTCTCTATATGTTCTGCAGAGCTTGTTGCATGAGGCCCAGGGCTGTGACCCTGTAGGCGTACAGCTCTAACCAAAGGTGGCCTGGAAATGGTACAGCAGCCATTTGGCAGGTCACATAAATACAGTGTTGTCTTGATGTGGAAAAACACTAGAAATGTGGGGTCTGTGTCCCACAGTGGGTTTGTGTGGTCATCGTTGTCTTTGAATACTCTGTGAGGAGGTTATTGTTCATGAAAGTCAGTAGGAAATACCCATGAAAAGCATTTGTATTGCTGAACTTCCTACAGCTGTCCTGTAGTTAAATATGTCCAAGATGGACTGTGTTAGGCTTATGTTAATGAAGAAGGAGAGGCCCTTTTAAATGACAATTTATATGATTTATTTTAGATATATATTTAGGAATGGGATGACTTGTCCCCAGTTGCCCTGCTTATTTCTCTCCTTTGTAGATAAAAGTCAGTCTAGGATAACTAGCTCAGGTGTGGGTATCTTGGCTTATAGAAGTCCATATGTGGTGAGATGAGTACAATCTTCTTCTCTCAAAGGAGGAAGTTCAAAAGGCAGGAAGCTTTTGAACAATACAAGGTGAAAGATGAAATATGGTCAGAAAAAGCAGAGCACTTTAAAATAGCTTACAAAAACCTTACTAGTTGTGGAAGAATCCACAACCAAGGGAGAGAGCAAAGATAAAGTGTCTGAGCATAGAGGTGAAAATGGCTCTTCGAAAATACTCTTTCC
>NW_008631549.1:17633-51970 GCF_000691845.1 Merops nubicus
CCCCTTCCTCCTGCCACGAGAAATCCCTAAATATATGGCTGTCAGCTTTTATTCCATTAATATAAATTAGGAGTTAATGAAGCAATGTATAAAGTTAGTTAGAAAATGACAGGGATGGAGGGAAGACAGCTGGACAGTCAGAGAAAGAAAGATTTTTATTAGAAACAAAAGTAATGCTGATGTTGGTGCTCTGTGACCAGGTAGAAATCAAAGTCATAGAGCACTGCCTATAAGACAACAGTACTCAACACGTTTGTCAGATATGTGGTTAAAAAGCTAGATTTTAGTCAGACACAAATCTTGATGGCATTCTTTCCACTTTAGCAAGTCAGGAGGGTGTTAAGCACAGGTATTAAAATATCACGTAACTTGAAAGATGCCAGCATGCATCAAGGTGTTAGGAGTAGGATGAGAAGCTCTGTGGAGTGATAATCTGAAATTAGAGTACTCCAGATTACAGATAGAAACTAAATTGTGCCAGGGCTTAACTGGGTGAGAAGAGTTTGCTTGTAGGCTGTCAGCTTGACATGGTTTTGGAAGGTAAATGGAGTAAAGCATACTGGGAAATGGAACTCATCTACTATGTCATCTTTTTATTTAATTTCATGTTAAGTCAGGCACATTAGTAGCCTCATACAAACACTCACCTTTATGATGTATTTCAGGATATTGTATTTGTCAAAACAAACATCCTGATGGAAAAAAAAAATGTAATAGTAAAAAGTCTAGATAGGGTGTATCACAGGAATTAAAAATTGGTGAATAGATTCAAAACTGTAACTTTCGATGGAGAATCATTATTTGAGTTTCCTGGTGTGGAGAGAGGCAGGAATTAATTCTTTATCTTCTCTTGGTTTGTTTTTATGTTGTCATTTTATCTGGAGGAAAGCAGAGGTATTCTTGTTAAAAGTGAATTAAATATACGAAAAGTACAATGAAGATGGGAACAGGTCATTAGCAGTCTACTTGTATCTTTTAGGGAACGAGTTGTTACTGTTCATCTTGGATGCAACTAAAAAAAAACCAAACACATTTAGAAATCAGAAATTTAGGGTATGTTTGTACTTGATTTTTCTGTTTGTGAAAAAGGTATTGTAGGTGCCTACTGGATAATGGGTTGAAAGAGTTCTAAGACTGTGCTTTTAAAAGGCAAAAGAATTGTATGAAATGCTGTGCCTCCAGGATGAATTTATAGCAGGATTTAGAAAGATGACACTAGTAAGCCTAGCCTGGTATTTTCTACTTTTATCTAGTAGTATGTACTTTGCAGGTAGTTCTATGTGACTGTGACCTAGTATGTGTCTTCTGTGTTGGAAAAGGCAAGGCAAGTTTGCTAGCCTATGGTAAGGTAGTAGGCAGCATTAGGAGATAGGGCAATAGAGGGAGACATGAGGAAGGAATATCTTGCTCAGGAAAAAAAAGAAGGAAAATGAGAAAAATCAAGCTAGTAAAGCTGAAAGAGTGGAATGGAAAAGCATAGGAGAAGTGGTACCAAAACCTTGAAAACAAGTGCTGTAGATAATGCTTTTGAAATACTTTTGATTTGTTTCACTTCATGTTTTGAGTCAAGCTCTTGAGCGAGACTGTCAGGCAAAATATGTCACCAGTGTACATCTGAAGCATCTGATCAAAAGCGTTCCTGCATGCCCCAGTGACAGGGTGGAAGCAAAGCACCGACCAGCCCTGTGGGGAGTGAGGGTGGGGACAGCAGTGTGGGAGGGATCTGCCTTTAACTAAAAGTGTCCTAAGGGGCTATAACTTCGGTTTGGAGAGAGGCTAGATGTTTGATCTTCAGAAAAATCTGGTCTTTAGGAGTTCTCCACACCGTCAATGAAGGATGCTGGAGTTTTTTTTGTTTGTTTCTTTGTTTCATAACATGTTGTTCTGTTTTGACTTCTAAAGAGGATCTTCAGGGTCATCTTACAGCTTCTGTTGGATGGTATTTTTGAAAGGAGTAGATCTTGGCTATGTAAAAATAACGTGTTAAAAGTGTCATTTAAGAGTTCAGAGAGTTGCTGGTCTTGGACCTGAAGTATCTGAGCTATGGATTACTTCTAACACTTCAGGATCCAACACCACTACAAGTTGAGGTTAATAGATTAAATTCCTTAGTCAGTCAGTCCCTGATTCATCTTTTAAGTCTTGTTCCAGGTCTTCAAAGTAAGCCAAATTCTCTACAGTAACAAATGTTTCTACTTCTCTGAGCACACCGAACAAGTAAATAAGTCCAGCAAAATACAAATGCAGCTTGGGAAGCCAGGATACTGCTGGAAATACTTGCCAAAATTGCCTTGGCAAAAGCTTTTCTCTGTTTTCAGAAGATCTGGAATTAAATCAGAGAAGATCTCATCTCTCTCTCTCTCTATGGGAACCTTGACTCTGTTAAGTATTCCTACTATTAGGTGGGTTGTGTGTAATGAGCATAGCTGCAGAAGGATGGGGCACAGGAGGGTGTCCTTGCACAGCATCCATCCTCTCTGAGCTGTGAGAGCTGGGTTGTAGCTACGTTAGCAGAATCATTCAGATACTTGTTAAATGGGAAAGAAGAACCACAGGTGCCTGTAAATGTTACAGTGAAGGAACAATAGGTTCTCTGGTGTTAAAGAGCTAGTAGTTATCAGTCCAGGTCTGATTTCTGTAGACAGAGCACACAGTCAGGAGGGATTCTGTGTTAACAACCAGGAGATGACTGATATTTCCTTGAAAGCAGAAGATGGAGGAACAAAAGAATAATGGAAAGAAGTCTACTTAATACTCTTCAGTGGTTTGTTTTTTTTTCTTTTCCTTCAATTTGTTGTGGTGCTAGTAGTAGCACAATTACAGATTAGATGCAACTGTTTCCATTTAGGCTGTTTTCTAGCAGGAGGGGGCACATAGTTTGGGGCATTAGTTAAACTCTCTAGATGTATGTGACGATATGGAAAATAGTATATTTTACACTTTGTTCAAACAGTAACCATGTAAAGAAAGACACATAGATGATGGCAAACAATAGCATTGGGGGCAGGGAATGAATAAATTGTAGTCTAAAGAGAGCAGGAAAACTGCTGTGGAATTTGAAAGTTGTCATAAGTCTTGTTTTCTCTCCTATTTATTTTTTAGTTTTGTATTCCTGACCTGAAAGAGAGATTATTCAAGCTGTAGCAAGATGCTGGCATGGCCAGTAATGATGCCTAAGATGGGTGTTTGAAGCAATTTAGATGCCAAATATTAGACAGCATCTCCCTCTGGAGGCCTTTAAAGGCATCTTTGTGCAGGGAACTTTGTACTTGTTTTAGGAAAACTACATAATTAAGTTCTTAAACCTTGGAATTATCCTGGATAGTGTAGTTGCTTCTACCCAACCCCGCACGGTCAGCAAAACACAATACATGGCAGAACCAGACTGGTCACTGAATGGGAGAACTAAGCTGTCCTGTAGGAGTGAGTTTTATGCACTGTACCAGACAAAAGTTGATTAAGGCTGTTCATGCAGGGAGGTTATATGGAAGACTTTGGCAGAAAGGTTCTAGTCTAATCTTCTGGCAAGAGAACAGTGGATCAAGGAAAGAATTGTATCTGGCTGCTTCTTTAGGGGATGAGACCCTAAAGAAGTGACTGTAAAGGCCAAATCTCTTGCATAGCACCAAAACCCCAGTAGTGACTGGCCTAAAACTATTCAACAAGTGACAGCTGTCTTCCTGTCAATTGATGAAAAAATAAAGTATGCATTCTGTTTGTGGCTGATGAAGAATGTTTACACTTTATACTTCTGCACCAAGTTTCTCTGCTCTCTTTCTCTTCATAGTCGTTGCAGATTTAGTTGGTGGACTCAGTGGGGCCTAGATAGCAGCCTCTGGTCACCTGCCTAAACCTAGTGCCAGTTGGGGTCTCTAAAACATTGATAAAAACTGCATGATGCTGCTGGATACAACCTGGGACCTGCAAGATTTACAAGAGAGACAACTGGAAGTGAGGTGGGCCCCCCCAAATGTTAAACATGATAGCAGATACTTTAGTCTAGGTACCTGAATTACACCCAGATGGTCTGCTGTAGGATAAGCTGAGTCTTTCTGTAGGCTTTTTTGACTAGTGAAAGTTTGTGTGCCTTTATGTGGTTTAGGTATCTTACTGAGAGTTGAATCCTACCCTGAATGTCTGTCTTATTCTTCTTGAATCTGTAAATAGCCAGGCATACCTGTTAGGATAAAACCTGTGTAAGAAGTTCTTGGCAGAATCAGGATTTTGTCTGAGAATGTCAATACAACATATTTTTTTATAGGTCCATGCAGCGTTACATCGTGGTGAAGTGTTAACATTGTTCAAAGATAATCTGGCATGTCATTCCCAGAGTAAGTCTATTTTCCCTCGAGTAAGTCTCTCAGGATTTAGTAAGGCTTTTATTCTTTTTGAACATATATTGTCCCTCCTTTCTGTAGTCTAATCCATGTGGATGCTTTTCTCTAGATCTATGCAGAACACATGGGAGCTTTGTAAAATTGCTAACACTGTGTCCTCCTCTACCACCTGACAGCCTAAAGAAGGGAAGCTAAAGGGTTTCAGTTTCAAGATGGATCAAGTGGAGCATACTGGAAACCTGTAAACAAGAAGTCTGATCTTTTTCCCCTTAAGTCTGCACCATAGCAACTATCTACACAGAAGGATTTTATGTCTTGTATAGGGAAATCTGTAGAGAAGCCTTGTTCTTTTGTTCTTTTCTATCACAAAGATACATTATACGAACATATCTAGTGCTGTCTTGGAAAGTTGGGTGTTTCATTCCTGGGAGGAACTGACTGCAGATACCAGCTTTGTTTAAAGACCATATTTTTCTGTAACACTTCCTTCCACTTCAGTGTGCTGAGTTGAGAATCTATTTGTAAAGGAGCTGTGAACTCATACTGAAAAACAATGTGCAAGTTTTCTAGTTGAGCATCTCTTCTACTCAGCAGAAAGATCTACAGGTTTTCCATGTTAGCTAAATGGAATGAAATTGGTATTTTTAGGAAAAGAAGAATGTGAGTGCTTCAGTACAGAATTCTAATAATTAAAATTGGGAAGTGAACACAGTCTTGCCTTGGGCATTTTGCAGTTGCTGCTTATGAGGACTGTTATTTGGGAATGATTTGGATCTTCTGTCAGTATTGCTGGTTTAAGACTGACTTAGCCCTTATGCTGCTGAGTGGAAGAGGGGGCATGTTGAGGGGAAGAAGGGACAACTGTTTCTCGTTAGGACAGAGATAAAAAGCTGCAAGCATAAAATAAAGGTATGGAAAGCATCTTCCTTGCAGTAGTGTCAGCTGGACCCAGTTCTAAGCCTGTCTACTACTTTCCTGTGGTTATACATGGTTTTTTTTCCACTGCCAACTGACTGATGTTCATGAATGTGCTTGCACAGCGGGGCTGAAACTTCTGTTTTCCTGTCTGGGTACTCACCTTGAAGTGCACGCAATCTGCTTTGTCTTCAGAAGTCCCTATTGTCTGCAGCTTCTCTTGGCTATCTAAGTGTACTCATCCATGGTAGCTAAAATAGATTTTTAAAGAGTCTGGGAAGGGTATCGGTGCTTGAAGTCCCTCAAACTTCTGGCACTTGCTGACTGGTGTCTTGGGGCATGGGTGACTAGCCCTGGTCATATCATTGTCAGCGCTTCTTCTGCAGGGAAGTTTTCTCAACTGGTGACAGACTACACCTGGTAGGTGTGTTGAGTTGGGACAGTGTTATATACAGGTCTGCATTCTCTTCCATGAAAGCTGTAGAAACAGGTGCTCCTAACTGCATCTGCAGAGTGTCTGCTGGCTGTTTAGATACCAGTGAAGTCTCTTTTTTACTAGAGATTCAGTAGCTCCTAACAGAACTTGTACAGTTCAGCTTCTAATGTATGGATACAGAGTGTTTGCTTTAAAAGTAGTCATCTTTAACTTTCTAAAGATGTTTCTACGGCTGCAGAAAATCTGCTCTGTGATGTGAAATATGTGAGTGGAAACAGCATGTGCTAAAAATCACATCATGCACTAAATCAGGGTTGTGACACACATCATATATTGAGAAATAGTTTTAGCTGAATTTCAGTTGCTTACTGAAAAGGATATCTGAAGGTATAAATCCTTTAGTTTTCATTGTAAGCAATCAGTCATCTTTTTTGATTTGATTGCATTTTGCCTTACGTTGCTAATATTCTGCTTTAATTTGCTGGAACCAGTTTTCTTCTCTTAGGAGAGAACTGTCAGCTGATGGGACAAAAGCTTCTTTGACCTGACCAAAAAAGCAACTAATGCACCTTGAAAGCAGTAACTCTTAAAGGCTAGTATATATTGTATTTTTCTACTACAATTTGTGTCAGAGCTCACTTAAAATTTCCAGTCATTTTAAACTTAAGAGTAAAATATTTCAATTTTAGAAAATAAGGTTTATGCTTTCAAATCTGGTCAGAGGAATTACTCTTGTTGCAGTAATTTCATGTCAGTTCTCTACCTTTCTAAACAGTCTGAAGACACATGATGTAAAACTGAAGATCATTCAGTCTTCACTTCCACATTTATCATGTCAGAATGGAGAATTTTATTGTTTTAAAAAGCTAATATCTGAACCTAACTTAATTTTCAACTTCCTATTAAGCTCCAATTTTGGCATCTCTCGACGTTACTGTTGTGTTGGTGGGAGGTGTCATGTGGCTGGGCTCTGGACAACAAAGTTCCCTGGCACTGGCATGAACAGCACCAGGACAGATTTTCTATTATGAAGAGGGTGTATATGTTACCATGCTTCTTAAATTTGAATTTTGACCTCTTCTGAAGTGGCTAACAGTGACGACAGAACTGTTTCTGATACTGTCCTGTGGTAGCTTCAGTGCAGCTTGTGCAGCCTGCCAGGGCTGTGAGCAGAAAAATGTCAGTCCCTGCAACTTTGAAGAGAAAAGTAGGGTATTTATAGTGAGGATGAGAAGTCAGGATAGGTGAGAAGGCAGACATCATGGCTTTTTCATTTTGTCACAAGGCACTCTGATTAGTTTGCATAGCCTCCTAGAAGACAGCTTGTGTGGCACTTGCCACCAGTCCTCTTTTTGGATTCATGTTTAGCACAGAAGGTAACATCAGGACGTTGCTGAACCCTGCTGAACATGTCAGTTCTTCAGATAAGACCCATAGAATTGCAACGCTGGTCAAAAATATCTCCAGAAAGGAAGTACACGAGCTGCTCACATCCTTTTCTTCTCCCTTTAATACTTGGCAGGCTTTCAGTTAGCTTGGTCAGGAAGTTAATATGAGGTGGTAGTTGGAGAGGTCACTTGCATCAAGCAATCTGAAATACTAGCTGCTTGCTCTCATCTTTAGCCAGGAAGAGCACAGGCAGAACTGTAGGCGGTTGCTTGATATTTTTAATTTTTTTTTTTTTTCCTGTGCTGCTTGTAAGATTTCCTGGTGTTGTAAGACTTGGGAAAGAAAATGAAACTTCTGTCCACTGTTTGATGGTTGGGTCTAGAAGGGGTTTCTTACCAAGTACTTTTTGTGAGAAGTAGCCTGCTAATTTTCGTAGCAGAGAGAAGCTGTGGAGGTGAGTGGCACCATTCCAGGTTAGCATAATGATTCACAGCCCTGAGTAGGGCAACAGGATGCGATTTAGCAGCCTCGATGGCAGAGGAGGCATGGAAACTTTTTTTAAATGCTATTTCCATTGCCAGGGCATTTACTTACGACAATTCTTATGCTGGAGCCTGCCTCTGCCCTTATCTTCTACTGCTGACCCTTGGGTTGCTTCCTTCCGGCTTCTCAGATGGAGCCTGGATATCCACGTTGCCTCTGACTGATGCCTCTTTGCCTCCTGCCTCCTACCAGCCACGTCTGTCATAGTCGTCAGAAGGGCTGTAGGACTGCAAGTGAGGTAGAAGCAAGGAAAAAACATTACACAGTTTTCTCTGTGCCTGCTTGCTTTGCCTTGCACATTGACCCTATGATTCTTGGGCAAAATGGGTGCCCTGAGCAGTAAGTTTTCTGTCTCATTCCTGCGTTACTGAGAGATCAAAACCACTTCAGTCACCAGATGGACTGGGTTTTCCAAAAGTTATAATTCTCATGAACTTCGTGAAGCTCAGAGTTTATATTTATATATCCTACTCTTGGATTATAGTTGTCTGTATTTATTTGTTTAAATATGGGGTACAGCATGTACTATTGTGATGTGCTATTTCTGATGATCGCTGTATTGTTCCACTTCCTTAAAATAAATAAAATAAAAATAGACCAATACTTAGCAGCATGCTAAGTGGTGAAAGGTTGACGCTAATTAAATGGTGTTGGCAAAGTGCATATATGAAGAATTACAGATGGTGCAGAACTCTGTAAATACTTAAGTCACCTCTGCCTTTAGACTGCCCAAACTTTGTGAAAATACACTTTTTCAGTGCATTGAAAAACAAACCTGAATCAAACCATAACAATAAAGTGTTAATTTTATATTGGCACTACATGGGCCCCTCATTTGTACATGTGTAAGTTAGGCATCAAGAGGAGAGGTGGGAATGGAAATATAGAACTGTTGCTAAATTGGTGCCTTTCAGTTCCTTTGTTCAGCATAAGATTTACTTTAACCACAGTAAAATGAATGTGGTTTTAAAAGAAGCCTCCATATAAAATAACTAAAATAATGTCTGAGCATTTAACTAATGCTCAGTTTATTACTTTTTGCAGGAAAAAAAAAAAAACCTGCTTTTTGACTTTTTTTATTCCTCAAAAAACTATTATTTTTCAAGTATCTGAAGCTCTCCTGTTGGTGACATTGCTGTTCCTGTAAACACTGTCCACGGGCTGGCTCCGGGACTGTGTTTGTGCAGAGTGTGAGTTGGGAGTCTCCCTTCCAATGGAGGAAGTGGGATGATGCTTTAAGCTCTCACTGGATATTGCTCACATCCACAGAAGCTGTATCCTCTGCAGGGAAGCAGAGCTTGGATTGGTGCCACAAGTGTCCATGAGGTTAAGGAGTGGGAGAAGCTGTGTGTTCATTGCCTGCTGCAGCAGTAATCTGCTAATTCAGGGAAGGAGTGAGAAACAAAGTGGAGTTTGATGAAATTTAAATGTGACACTTAATCCTGTTAGCGCACAGAGGGAAAAGCTTTGTGTTGCGTGGAGGGGAGGGAGAGGAGCTATTGAATTTACCTGAAATCTGCATCAGGAAGAACCAGATCAAATGGGATCTGGATCCAAGCCTTGTTTCAAATACATCGTCTGCCAAACCGAAACCTCAGCTGAGTTTCTGTAGAACTGAAGCCCTGCTTGTTTTCATCCCGCAGCAACTGTTGTTTAATACAGATGAGCAACTTGATCTTCTTGGGTTGCTCACATACCATAGTGATGAGCCTCAATTGACATACTAATAAAGAAGTTTTAAGTTTGCTGCCTATTTAGGAGAAAAGAAAGTATGTTCAGGTGAGTTTTGTTATGTTCATCTTCATGTTCAGCTGGTGAATTTAAATCCTTTTTTCAGTTTTAGGGTTGTTGCTTCAAGAAATACTTATTACTGCACTCAGATTTTTCTTTGGTGTTGCTAACTTGGCAGCTGGAGCACAAAATGGGTTAAATGACTTTTAACTTATCAGTCAGATGTCCAGTGTGACTGCAACATGCAGTGGTGCTGAGCGCCATGGTTTCTTTGAGAGCCATGGTGTAGTTCTGGATTGCAATGGGTAGATGCACTGGGGAGAGCGTCGGGCAAGGTAGCACTGGTGGGGCTGTAACACCAGCTCATTTCTTAAATCTTGTTTTGTAGGCAGTGTGGAGAGGAGGAATGGGGGGGCCTGTGGAGCTGAATATTGCGTTTATAGATGCAACATAGAGGAAAGCACAAATGAGGCTTAATAGAAACTAACATGGGGGGCAGAGGTTGACATCATGTGATAACTGGAGATGGAGAAGACTGCTTACTAGGGAGGGAAGACGATTGTAGACCTTGATAGGCCTCAACCATGACAATAGCTGCTGTTTGATTGAACTGAGAAGGGGTAGCCCAAAGAGGAGGTAAAGGGATGACTTCTTTCTGGCAGTAGTTTTCTGAATGTGTTACAGTCACAGCAAGATTTTTGTCTTTCCTTCATTGGAGAACATTGTGTATAAATGAACCTGAAAGAGGAAGAGTCGCTGGAGGGGACAGAAATGTAAGGATGCATTAAAGGGGTTGCAGTTTAGGTTTTATGCATAAAGTATCTGCAAGATTGGGTGTTTGGCTGGGCCTGTGGAGTTTCAAGTATTAATGATGTGTTTGAATTGGCAGGCATTTTCTTCATCTCTCCATCACTTCAAGAAAAATGATTTCACATGTATCATCGGATACAGATTTGGAGTAGAGGCAGTTTTCTGGACCATTTTCACAAAGGTGGCAATTTTTAAAAAATGGCAGTGGATGACTGGATGTCCGGAAGAGGTTTTCAGGATCTCCACTGTAAAACCAAGAAGAAATGGAGGACCTTATGATGGAGGGGGAGGAACATAGTTGAATAATGAATAGGAGAGCTAGGTCTGGACTGTCACAGAAAGGATGATTGACAACTCAAAATGCATGGGAGTGGAATAGTGCAAATATCTTTGGACTTTGGCAAGAGTTTTTAGGTAAGTTAACTTGAAGAAGGATTCCAGGATGGAAATAGAAAAATTAGACTTGAGACAGTTACTGTGCTTAGAGATAAAATGAAAATCTGAGTAGCAAATGAAGAGGTGAGGAGTTTGAAGGATCTAAGACATAAAATTGCTAAAGGATGGAAATTCCCTAAATAATGTGTACTTTCCTGTAAAACTTGATTTGTTTTAAAAGAGGGAAATCACTGAAAAAAAAAAAAAAAAAACCGAACCAAGAGGCATTAGGAATAGGAGATGCTACTTCCTTTGCTTAATTTTTGCTCTGTGAATTTGACAGCACTCTTAAACCAACAACAGCAAGAAAAATTGACTGTAGAAGTCCTTCAAGCATTGTGCCAAACCTTACTCCTACTTGACCATGTAAAAATGACAACGTTTCAGGTTGGCAATTTCCCTTTCTTAAAAGCATCTTTACCTAGAGCTGTTTTTGACAGAGGAAGAAAGATGCACCCACCATAGTCCGTCTGCTTGGTCCTGCAGATGCTGCCTAGTAACTATTGAAGTGCCAGCAAGTCTCACAGCTTGAATGCCATTTGCCACAGTTCCTTCAAGCAGCTGAAGCTAGTTGTCTGGTAGGTGCAGAGCAAACGTTAGAGGCTAGCTGAACACAGATAAGGTAATGCAGAGAAGGACACAAAACCCCTTTGACGACTAAGGGTGAACTTTTAATGTAAAGATTTTTGGAAGTGAAGTTACATTAAATAGTGTCTGACTGCAAGCTGCTTTCTACTCAAAACTGTGCTGCTGTTGTGAAATCTTAAGTAACTTTTAAGTGCCTCTTTGCAGTTTGCTCCTGCAGAAGCTGAAATTCTTCTTTACCTTCTTAAAACTTTGATTTTAAAGAAATTAAGTTTCCCAGGCAAAAGAGACCAGCTATTATTCTATGACTTTGGCATAGCGTGCAAGCTGGCTGTTGAATCATGTACTCTTGATGCTAGTAATGTTCTTGAGATTTCCTGAAGAGAGAGTAACTGGAATAGTGCTTGTCATATTGGCACGTTGAACTCGGACTGAGTAAGTGGCACATGTAAATGTAAGGCCCTTGAGGTTGGGTTTTGTCTGTTTTGAATGGGGGGAAAAAAAAGTGGGGAAAAAAATGACTTGCAGAAGAGCTGTTGTAGAAACAAGTGTTTACGTGTAGTGAATTTGAGGGAGAGAAGGTAACAGAGAGAAACTATGAGCCTCAAGGGTCTTTGTTGCAATTAGAGCCAAGACTCATGAATTAAAAATTCCAATTTAGAGAGTGCATATAAATTACCTCTTGTTTTAACCTGACAAAGACTTGCAGTTGTATGGAACAAAATAGGAATTGTGCAAAAGTTTCCTGATGAAACTCACAAGCAAGGTGAAACATGCTTGTAGGTTTTATATTAATTAAGCGCTTAGTCAGGCTTGCAACAAAACTTGTCTTCCCTTTTGAGTCCACGATCAGACTCCTCCAAGAGAAACTTCAGAGACTACGTAGCTCACCTGAATCAGAGGGAGGTTCCAGGGCTTAGTTTAGGTAGAAAATTAGGTGCTCTTGCTTTGGGCGTAATTTTGCTACCATGTCAAGTGGTTTGGGGGTTTCCTGTGATGTGGTTTACTTCAGATTCATATTTGTTTGCTGCTGCTCAACTACTAGGTAGTTGGTACACCATCTCCCCTTCAGAATTACACAAGGTAAATCTCCTAGGATGTTGTCTGCCTCTGCTTTTTATTTCTCTTTTCCATATTAATATCCAAGTTGTCTAGCGTTTATGTTAAGAAAAAATGCTCCAAACAAGCCTCTGTGTATCTCTATTTTTACTACTCTTCCAATTTTACACAACTTGAGAAATGAAACTATGCAAAAGAAATCTAAGAGTGCAGTAGACTTAAAACTTAACTTGAAAGCTCAAGAGCTGTGCTAAAACCACCCTATACATGACGGAGGTGTGTCAGTAAGTTCTATTCCTAGCCATCCTAAAAAAGTTAATTTTCTGTTCATGATTTTTAACTTAACAAAGTTTCTTTTTGTGAAATACTATTTAAAGTTCTTTACATTGGATTGTAAGAATGGAATGTAAATGCACCGACTTGACTGCATTTGTTAAGAAAATCGAGGGTTTTGTAAGGCTGTGCAATAAGCCAGTGATAAAACAATAAGGCTGGTTTCTTATATTAATCTTATACCTAAGAAATTAATTAAAAGCAAGGTTCTCCTAATGTAAAATTCCATAGGTCAGTATGTTTGTTGCTTTGCGAATATGCGTATTTTGCTCAAAATTGCAATCAGGTTGTCACTAACACCCAGTGGTTCTGTGCCAACCAAAAATTACATTAGTTACATATCTTAATTACTTGACAATTCTCTTCTTGGTTTCTACAAATTCTGATGTTCTCTTAGGTGTTTTTGCTTCCCAGTAAGACTTGCTGAATGTGGTAGGTCAGAAAGCTCCATCTATAAACCAGAAAAGCTGAAAATTCTTGCTAAGACTAAATAATGTAGCTGGTGTTTGGAATGGTGGAGTGGTTTCATTCCTTTTGTGATCGTTTTCATTCTATGCACTAATAGTGTAAAGTCCTGCCACTTAAGGAGCCTGTGAAACTTTTCTAGTTAACAGCTTTAGTAGCAAAGTGTATAACTGAATTTGGACGTTGAGCAGCAAAATTTTTTTCTGTGCCATATCTGTCTTCTGGAAACTAATTTCTACCATTGAGAAATTGTGAATTTTGGTATTTATTTGCATGAAGAAATGAGATAAAATGCTGCTGTTAGAATTTTCTAAGTAAAATCACCTCAATTGGAGATGCTCTGAAGACAACTCTTGTCAAAAATGAAAGAGATGAGGAGAGGGTGGAGGGAGCCTCTCTTGTAGTACACGGACAATCCCATTAATGCTTGTTCTGCAGAAAATCTTCATTTAGCTTAGAAACATCATTGCTGAGTGTTCCCCAGTACTTTGTAGCTTAATCTAAGGAGACTAGTGCTCTTTAGGAACAGAGGGAACTCAAACATGGGACAAAGACAAGTGCCTTAGCTAGAGAGTCTTGAGAGTGTGAGAATGGAGGGCATTGAGCCTTAATTAGAGATTATTTAATATCAAGCTGGTTCTTGATGTCCTGTGGCCGTAGAAATTGATGCTTATTTTCACAGCTTCGTGTTTCATATATTGCACGTTGATAACATAGAAGTGAGATCATATGGCAGGCCACAGAGGCTGCTTCCCTGTATGGAAGTGAGACTCTATTTTGTGTGACTTTTTCCATTCAGGACTGGTGGCAGGGCTGGGTTTGTGTACCTGGACGGCTAGGGGAGTGTTAACTATCCTGATCAGCCTGGAGTGGAGGGTTGAACAAGGCATTTTCAAAGCTGTACTGACATCTGGTGGCAGTTTATATAGTACTTGAAATGTTTTTCATTCAAAGATGGAGCAAGTTTTAAAATGCTGAAACTAATGTTTCTTCTAGCTAGTTTGAAAATACACCAAGGACTTCAACTTCAGATTTTTTTTTATTAATCTGTGTCTTTAGCAGTTAATGGGAAAGGAAATATTTTTATTTTATATTTTTTCTCCTTCCTTCAAAGAGCTGTAAATCTCATGGAGTAAATGAATGGGATAGTTGTGGTGTTTTTTTTTTTTTTTCTTTTTTTTTTTTCTTCAAAGCCAAAGGCACATACAGTTGCTAAAGGAGAGCCCTGAGATCCACCTTCATTTTTAGGTCTTTCCCATCAGACAGAGGCAAGACCCTGGGGTTCCTCCTTACATACCCAGGTACATAACTGCATGTACCCCAAATGCTACACAAAATGATAAGGACAAGAAAAAACATGGAATTCCTTGGCATAGGCTGGAAGCAACTGTGCCGAGTTTGTTTTTTTTTTTTTTTTGAGAAAGCAAATAAATCCTTGTCACCAAGACCAGGCCTTGTTCACTGAAACTACGCACCCTTCTGGGAGCAGGCAGGTGAGAAGAAAAACTTGGCAATTTTTGAGGGAAATTCTGCTTCATGTAGTAGGAGAACAGCAGAAATTAGCAGTTTGTAGTCTTCACAGTTTCTGCATAAGGATGGAGATACATGAAGGGGGATCCACCAGATGCTAGCAAGGCTTTGAGGGTGCCTGTCACTTTGCTTGCTTCTTTCCAAATCTTAATTTTTCAAACTGATGTGACTTTAGATGTTGCTAATTGTTTTTTGAGAGGTGGCAAGTCATAGAACAAGGCAATTTGGAACATCACTGAATGTAAGACAAAACAGCCTCTACTGCAGGACTTTACCAGGCAAGGAAGGAAAAGTTTTAAATACTTTGAGGTCTTCCCAAGGCCTGCTGCTTTTTAAGCCGCCTATATTTAGGAGGGGGATACAGCACAAATATTTTGCCCCTGGGGTGGGTCACTGCAGGCGGATCAGGTAGCCTCTTTGTAAGCAGATTAGCCTTTCATCTGTGCATTATAGATGAATTTTGATGAAGGTTTTAGAGACTTGTTTTGAACGTGGTTCTTTCCCCTATTTGTAGAAGACAGTATAAGAGGGACTACCCACGTAAGGTAGTGCCTCTTTAGTTTTGCCAATGCCATAATATCCATAATGGTCAGTGATACTTTTTCCCATTTTAATGGTATATCTCATATAGGGGTAGAGGAAAGACAAGCTTTTTCAGAGGGCTGCAAGTATGTGGAAAGTAGTAGGATGCCAAGTCATCTGGCAGGACTGTAAAGATGTTACACCTCAGGCACCCTGTTTTCAAACTGAGGGTAATTTTTCTTTATTTTCCGGTCATCTGCTGTTGAGTAATGTAATCAAGTGGTTCTTGACTAAAACAAATACTCTGTAAAGTGAGCCATGAGTAATTTGTGTATGTTGGCACCCAACTTCTTGTCATCACAAGGAATCAAATACCTAACTTGTTAGAAAGGGAAGAGGTTTTCTTTTCAGTCCTTCTGTTTTATCCTTCATTGTGAAATGGAAGCCAATGAATGAGCGCAGGCTCTGTATACTGTGGGCTGTACTGTGAGGTTCAGAATCTCTTCCTTCCAGGTGACAGCAGCGCAGCACTTCAGTTGAGTTTGGGGGTTGTTGAGTTTTGTTGTTGCACTTTTAGCAGCTGCATCTTTCATAACTCTCTGTATTATTTTTTACACTTGCATCCCTTGAGTGTAAGATAGTGAAACCAAGGGAGGGAGAGCAGGTTCTAGGATCAGCTCAATAACTGTTTCACTAACACCTTCCCTCTTGGAGATCTGGGGGAGAAGGCAGCTTTTTTTCACCAGGTTATCATTACTGGTGTGATAGGTTTGCTGAGAACCATGATCACCCACATGGCTCTGTGGAGGTATCTCACCTTAGAAGCATCACTCAGATTTCATAAATACTGGTAAAAACAAAATAATTGCCTGAAATGATTTGGAAGTCAAAGACAGTAGAGAAGGAATAGAAACAGAGTGAACCTGTGCTTAATGTAGTCATTTAATTTGTCATGTTTTCCTGTCACAGGAATTACTGTATTGAGTATAAGTGCAGTTCTTACCAGAAGACTTTATTAAATTGTTTGAAGTTGTTAGGACTATCTGGTGGGAAGAATATCTGAAATATACGCGCAGCCTGACTTTTGAAGTCCTAAGTCACTTGTGTCATTCTTTTAAATGATGAAAACTATATATGGGAAGACTCAAAAGTGTTCAGGATTCCATAATAGAATGAGACAATAATATATTGCTTAGTTTTTAGTCTGATTTTTCTTGTTCTGTATTTCTGGATTGTTTTTTCTTCATCTGTTTGAGTACTTTCTTGTCACTGCATCATTTGCCTTGACAAGTTTTCTTGCCTTGTGTGCTGACAGTATGTTGCCTTTTATTGCACTGGCTGTCATAAATTTTCTTAGATACAAAGCCAATTGCTCATATAGTTCATAGGTTTATTTTGAAAGCAGAACTCTTTTTTACTGTAGAAAAAAGCTCCAAAAGATTTTTTTTTTCCGCTACTTCATTTTTATTGGATTATTGGGGTAGTGATGTAATTTTTTTGTTTTTATTTATTTTCCAGGTACTAAACTTGGGAAAACTGTTTTAAGGTTAGAGGGTCTAATGTAATTTAACATTTTCATCATTTAAGACCAAAAGTTTGAATTGTACAGAGGAAAACAAAATAATAGTAAATAGAAGTTCTAACAGTAATAAATATGCAAATCAAGATGATATAATAATTGGTCACATGAATATTAAAAAAAACCCCAACATCATCGCCATTAGAGGATCAAAATAAGATATGTTAATTTTAGCAATATCAGATGCCTATCTGCCAAATGAGAGTATTGTGGTAAATTCAGTCAGAAGCTACCAGTGTCATTTTTCTACTCTAATGTAGAGGGTTTTGAAGTGCCTTCTGCAAATCGTACTTAACCTGAAAACCTTGAATGAGAAATACAGGGTCTGTAGCAGCTGTTCACATGGGATTTCAAAGCTGGCCCTGTCTCCATTGGGGGCTGGGACTAGATGACCTCCCGAGATGTGTTCACACCTGGATTATTCTGAGATTTACTCCTTGTTTTTGCTCTAAGGGTGCAGCTCCATGATTTTCTTTCTGTACTTTATGCTATTGTTGAGCCAACACCAGGCTATTCTGTTCCTTGCAGAGTTACCTGGCACTCTGACTGACTTGGCTGCTTGATTAAAGGACACAAATTTACCTCTTCTGCTGTGTGCCTTGGAGAGATCCAACCCCAGTCAACTTGGAAAATTGGTGGAGTGTTTTTAGGAGAAATGCATTTTCTGAGCACAGAACTATTGTAGGTGGTTTAGCTGCTGACCAGAGGTCTGATTCATTCAGGACAGACAGCTTGAGAGGGAAACCTGTTAATTCTTGCAGTTTTTGCTTTCTTTGCCCTTGCAGTTCATATTTTGTAGCAGACTGAAAGGTGAAGGTGATCTGTACCTTCAGATTTATTTCAACTTTTCAGTCTCCTGCAACTCTCTAGGCCTTATTATGAATGGTAAAGTGGGGTGTTGTTTTGCCAGTGACCAGCCCCAACAAAAATGATAGCACCAGCAGGAAGATGAACCAATACACAGACTGTATTGTAAGCAAAAAAGGACATTCCATGAATGATCAATGGGGGTACAAACAGATCAATCAGCTGGTACATAAATGACACCACCCCCAACGATCCCACAAAAGACATAACTCGGCCCACAACAGGTGGTACAAACAGAGACCCGAGGTTTCCCACAGTTGGCATGGGAAACAGCCAGACCAGAGAGCTAAACATATAAGAGAAAGGTGCCCACATGGCAACTCTTACCCGATCGACCCGCGTTCGCAAAGGCCTAAACAGACCAGGGCCCAGCTCCAGGGAGAGTCAGGAGGACTGCCCTGAACCAGGAAGCTCTGGGGAGGGCACTCCACAGACAGACACTCCTGACTCCCTGCAAGTGGTCCCAGCTTTTATCCCCAAGCAGACACCTGACCTTTGTCAACTCACTGCGGGACCCCTGGGGCTCATTTCCCTTCTGGCTCTCCCTGCAGGGCCGGCCGCACCCTGGGGGGAAGCTATAAGGCAAACTCACCACCTCTGTATGAAGGGCTGTGGGAATCACCTGTATGTCAACCTTAATTCGGGGGCTCGGGGTTCAAACCCCAGCATTTTAGGTGTGTGATTACATAGTCCCCCTTTTTTCTCTCTACTGCTGTTGTAGTTCTTAGACTTGACCAAAGGGATCTCCACCAGCAGTTTTTGTGACTGCAAGAACTGGACTTTTAGACTTTTGGCCTGATTTTCAGTAGTACTGGAATGAGGTGCAGTTAATGGTAGAGGAGAAAATTGTACAATTACTTTGGTCCAACAAAAACATACTTCATGCTCAAAGGAAAGCTGTTTCTTCAGAAAGCTGGCTAGCATAGTGTGCTCTAAATGGTGCTCATATAATGGTGAGAACAGTACCAGTGTTGGGGCAACCCTTCTATGGGTTAAGCTCTCAGATAAAGCTCCTCTGCTTTTTCAGTAGCAAATTAACTTTCCTTAAAGAGGTTGCTGTGATTCTGTAAGACTATTCACATCCCCAGTCACTTGCACATGTTGAGGTTTTTTTTTTTTGCACATGCATTGTTTTTTGAAGTAGAAACTATTAATAATCTTGTCCCAAAGTGTTTCTTATGTTGTATTAAAACCTGTTTAAGTGGAATTTTTCTCTCTTCTGAGGATTTTGTTTTTTCTTCTATATGAGAAAACATTTTTGTTATTTATTATTAGATTCCCTTTCCCCTCCCCCCCCCTTTTCCCTTAGATGTGATGTATTTAAGGAAACTGAATACTTAACCTGTTTCTAGGAAGAAAATATGATCTCAAACACACCTAGACTGCTGTTATCATCTGTTGTTGTATAACTGAACTTTTAATTTTACCAAGCTGTATCTTTAAAAGGATCCTTTTCCTTACAGTATTCAAAGGTGCCCCAGAGCCATAATTCTTCTGATAATTAAAAATAAGTCAGATATTGTAGGCATTCCAGTAAGCCAGCAGTCCAGGATCTTGCTTTAAAATTGTGTTCAAAAGCTTCCAGTCCTTTGGAAAAAAGTACATGATGGCTTTTACTTGTGGAATGGAAATACAATCTTTCTGCTTGATTGTTTATTTGTGAGTGTATTTATGCACACTCATTAAAATAGTGATTTCTTTCTGTTCTGCAGGCACAACTTGAAGACATTCAGGAGCACTTTGGAGTGAACTGGCAGGAAGCCTTGTAATACCACAGTGCCAATAACAGTGGCTGTCCTCCAGAGATGCTGAAGCTCAACTTGATTTTGAACTTTTCTTACACATCCCAACTTTGCACAAAGGACTTAACATTGATTTGGATTTGTATAGTATAAAATAGTCAAGGGTATGGAGTTTTTTTTCCTTCCTTTACTTGACATCTGCATGTTTCTGGCAATCAGTGGTGAAGTCTGTATTAAGTCTGCTGACATTTGGTCTGTTTTTGAGAGCTCTGAGTGACAGGTACTGTAAACATCCTACACTCTCAGCTGTGGAAACTAAGAAAGCTGGGAGAAGGCTGTTTACTCTCCCTGCCTTGGAAATCATCCGGAGGACGAGAATGGAATATTGTGAGCTCTGTGTCGATTGTATTTCTGACAACCTGTATTTCATATTGTATGTTATTGTGCCAGTAAACAAATGAGAGCATTATATCATTTCATCCGTGTCTTGTGTTCCGACCGAGGTCAGAAGGGCCTTACAGGATGCTTTAGCTGCGCTGCTGGCTTGTGGGAAACTTAAATACAATTAAATTTCAATGCTTTCATCCTTAAGCAGTGACTAAAACAGACCTGTCACACTGTTTGTTTGTAGGTAGTGGTACATACAAATTACAGTATAGTCATCCTCAGGTTGACACATAAGTAGTGTTTTAATCAAAATCCTTCCCAAAGGGCTAGAAACAGAGGTCAGAAGGCATATTGATTCTAGGCGACTTAAAATTTCAGTTTCTTTTTGAATAAGTTCAGAGATGTCCACACTGATTAAATCCATCTCTAAGTGAATTAAAGATACAAAAGTATTTACTTTCTGGGTTGCACTTGCTGTTCCCTGCTGCTTGCCCCCCAGACTGTTATTCCTTGTACTTCTTCCTGGCAATCATCTTCTTCCTTTTCGTCTTCTTCCTTGTGTTGCTTTCATTCTGTTTACTGTTAACCGAGTAGAGCTGCTCATTTTAAATGTAGAATAAGCGGGGGAAAAAAAATCTGTTTGAATCTAATATCCTGCTGGCATGGTCTAAATCCACATGAGGTGTAGTTTTGCAGCTCTTCTGAAGTAGTGACTTTGGCAGAAAAGAATATTGTTCCTCTCGTTTTCTTTTTTTTCTTATTCATGGGAGAGTGCACATTTTATGCACTCTAAGATAAATTTTTTTTGTAATACAGTTGAATTCAAAGATCATCTTCTAGCTCCTTCAGCAATAGCATTCTTGTGGCTTCAGATCCTGCTGCTTTAGCTTTTTAGCAAAGGCATTTAAATATGAAAACCCTTGAAATAAGAGCTGTTCTAAGAGTTTAAGTATCAGGGTTTGGAAAGTGATGGGAGTGGGAAGACAACAGGAGAATGGCAAAAGATTGTGTAAGGATTTGAAGTAGTACTTGTGTAAAATGGACAAAAAAGAATTCAAATTCATGTCATTTGAAGCAATAATTATTTTTCAGGGTCTGGCTTGCCTTCCTTTTGGAAAAAGGAATTGAAGGGGAAGCTAGAGTCACAGGGCCCGTTAGAGTGCTGTAGCCAAGGAGTAAGTTGATGAGTGAAAAGAAGGTTGAGGTCTGTGCAGTAACAAACACCAGCACTTTGGGTTTGTGAGGTTTTAACTCAAGATTTGTGTAGCAATTCCTAAGAAAAGCAGAGTTAGCCTCCTAAAATGATCATTTTAAGGAGACGTGAGCTGTTCAAACTAGTCAAACGATAGAGGGTAGCATTTCCTAATGCACATGGTTCCCTTGGCAGAGACATATCTCTGAGGATGGTGGAGCACACAGTTACATCCTCCACTGCATGATGCTACTGATTGTAGGCTATGCTGTTGAGGAAGGAGAACCTCCTGGAAGAAAATAACATCCTGCATTTGTGGGGTGTGAGTTTTGTATATTATTCTTATTTATATTCACTTTAGGGTTGGAATTATTTCATGTCAATTGGAAAAACTTCTCTATATTTAGCATTACTTAGTTGTGAATTTAATAGTGAAAGTCTGTCTTCAGTTTCATCAGTGTAAGTGGGGACTGTTGGTGTCTTTCTCATACATTCTTCCTTGGCCGTTCTTTCTTGCCCTTTTACTTGTGCTGACGTTAATGTT
Source organism: Merops nubicus (assembly GCF_000691845.1). Taxonomy (NCBI): domain Eukaryota; kingdom Metazoa; phylum Chordata; class Aves; order Coraciiformes; family Meropidae; genus Merops; species Merops nubicus. The sequence goes on from NW_008631549.1 coordinate 39,035, forward strand.
TGTTTTAACTGTGAGCTAATTCAGTGGCTTGACCCTGCTGAAAACTAAGCAAAACAGCTTTTGTGTGGAACAGATAAGTAATGGCTTACTCCACCACTGTGCTGTGGCCTAAAATGCGACTGAAAATGCTCATTCCTTCAAATGTGGGCACTTTTCTGAAGAGCTAGAACAGAGTTTATTCCAAATAGATTACGAAATCCTAAAACAATAACACGATGAAGTTACAGGATTTTGTATGTTTTTGTATTTTATTTTACATTAAATTCTTCTGTTAATGCTGTTTAAACACAGTTGCAGGCACGGTGCTGAAACAGACTCAGATAAAACTGTTTTATTTTTAATTTTTTTTTTTTTTGGAACACCATCCATGCTTCTCTTTGAAAGGTTTGTTTGTAAAGTCTAATAACTAGATTGTGTCAGTAACAGGGACCAACCAGTAATTTTGGTACCTCCAGACCTTTAATTGTAAAGGTATTCTCTGATGTACTTGCACCACACTGAGCATTGTATAAATTGCGTTATTTCTAGGTCATGGAGGTTTTTTTTTCCTGCCAGGTATCACTTGCCAAGCCAAAGGCAAACGTTACATCCCTTTCTCTTGTTGATCTCAGACTTCAAAGAATTTAAGATTCTTTCCAGTCCATCAATTAAATACAGAGCTTTCCCATTGTGAAAAAAAACACACAGGGCTATTTCAAAAGCCTGTTGCCAGTAATGAGCTTTGGATTTGGTCCATGGAGAGGTAATCACAGAATCAGAGAACATTAGGGGTTGGAAGGGACCTCAGGAGATCATCTAGTCCAACCCCTCTTCCAGAGCAGGATCACCTAGATGAGGTCACACAGGAACGCGTCCAGGCGGGTTCTGAATGCCTTCAGAGAAGGAGATGTGGATGGCTACCACAGCTGCTGGTTGTAGGCATGGGCTGCCTTTTTTGGTTTTTTGAGGGGTGGTTCTGCCAAGATGTAAAAGTGACTTACTCAAAGTGTTTCTTGGCACAACCCTGGACAATATAATTCTTGCATGTTATGTTTAACATGCTGCATTGATTATGTTTGGGTGTTTTTTTGTTGTTGTTGTTGTTTTTTTTGTTTGTTTGTTTGTTTGTTTTTTTATGAGGAAAAGGAGAATAATTCTTATCGTGTTTCTACAATAGCTGAACTTAAGTTCAGGTATTGTAATTTTCTCTCTCTAAACACTTAGCACAGAGGTGAAGCAGAATTTTTTCTTTCTTTTGTTTGAAGCTACATTTTTTAATTACATAGTCCCTCTAAGTAGTTGCCTAACATCCAGTTTTGGTGATATAGGGAGAGACTGTGGGAAGAAAGAATGTGTGGGAGTCTTTGGGCAGAGCTGTTGCTTATTTGAAGGTTGCAACCTGCCCTTGAGGTTCACAAGTGAAATATTATAAAAGCATGGTATTAAAAGTTTCAAAGAGCTGCTATGGAGGGACAGGAGAGGTGAAGTGGAAAGAGAGGTGACTGACTTGTCATCCAAAGGGGAAAAATAATATACTGTTGATTTAAAGTGTAAACACTTCCTTGATGATACAGTGAAAGAGCAGAAATTATCCTTGATGCTTATACAAAAGCAGAGTTCTTTTTTATGCAGTAAATCTGACTGTCAATGATTCTAATTCAGTGCAGGAGAATTTAAAAGTCTATGACAAGCTATTCTACTTTGAAGACAGATACCTAAATTGAAGAAGAAAAAGAAAGAACTTGCTTTGAATAAAAGAGAGAAAAAAAAAAAACACATTATGTGGACTTCAGTCATAACTGCCCCTGAAATGAGAGAAAATTGTTCTGTGCTACGATTGAGATAAAATCATGTAAAAGCAACAGACTTTTCTGCAAAATGCAAATGGGTGTGAAACATCTGCAATATGAATATGCATTCATTGCAAACACAGATTTTTAAAGTATGTTAACTTAAAAACAGAGCAAACACTTTTTGTTTTCGTCAAAATTAGGTTCTGGTTTTTAAACTTTTTTTTTTTTTGTAAATGAATTTTCTTAAAGAGCACATTTAATTAAACAAAATGCAAAAGCTGAAGCTTCTTCTTTTTTCTTGTGTGAAACTTTCACTTCTTTTCAGCTCTGTGCTCCATCCAAGACCTACTTAGCTACAGTTAGGCTATTGTTTCCTTATTTTTGACCTTTGATTGTAAGGATGTTAGCTTGAATCAAACGGAAACAGGCTTTTGTAACAACCACTTTATATAATAAGCAAACTTAATGAAACGTTGTGGTCTATAACTATGAAGTACCTCAGAAGAGAAGGTGAGGAGATACTTATTTTAAACAGTGTAATGTGATAACTAAATTACACGTTGTTTCACTCTCCTAAAGCGCTGTGCTGTGGAAGCAACACTGACTCCACTCCACAGGAGGATCCAGTTTTGTTCCTCTGTGGTGAGTTTACCCTGGCTGGGTGCCAGGTGCCCACTAAAGCTGCTCTATCACCCCCCTCCTCAGCTGTGCAGGGGAAAGAAAATTGTAATGAAAGGCTTGTGGGTCAAGAGCAGGACAGGATAATCATCCACCAGTTACCATCATGGGCAAAACAGGCTTGACTTGGGGAAATGTTTAATTTATTACCAATCAAATCAGAATATGATAATGAAAAATAAACCCAAATCTTAAAAACATCTTCCCTCCATGTCTCCCTTCTTCCCAGGATCAACTTATTCCTGATTTCTCTGTCACAATGGTACAGGTGGATGGGGAATATGGGTTGTGTCAGTCCATCACATGTCGCTCCTGTCCACGGGGAAGATTCCTCACCCTCTTCCCCTTCTCCGGCCTGGGGTCCCTCCTACAGGAGACAGTCCTCTACAAACTTCTCCAATGTGAGTCCTTCCTGTGGGCTATAGTTCTTCTTGAGCTGCTCTGGCATGGGTCCTTTCCACAGTGTGTTGTCCTTTGGGAACAGACTGCTCCAGCATGGGTCCGCCCTGAGGTCGCAAGTCCTGCCAGTGAACCTGCTCCAGTGTGGGCTCCTCTCTCCACAGCTCCTGCCAAGAGCCTGCTCCAGTGTGGGTTTCCAAGGGGTTACAGCCTCCTTCAGGCACACCCACCTGCTCTGGCATGGGGTCCTCCACGGGCTGCAGGTGGATATCTGCTCCACTGTTAGCCTCCATGGGCTGCAGGGGGATCTCTGCATGCCTGGCACACCTCCTCCCCCTCCTTCTTCACTGGCCTTGGTATATGTAGAGTTGTTTGTCTCATCTGTTCTCATTCCCCTCTCCAGCTGCAGTTGCCCAGGGCTTTTTTTCCCCTCTTCTTAAATATGTTATCACAGAGGTGCTACCACCATTGCCTGTTTGTTTGGTCTTGGCCAGTAGTGAGTCTGTCTTGGAGCTGGCTGGATCTGGCTCTGTCCGACCTGGGGGCAGCTTCTGGCATTTTCTCACAGAAGCCACCCCTGCAGCCCACCACTACCAAAGCCTTGCCATGCAAACCCAATACACCCTGCTACAAGTTAATGGGTTTTTTTTTTTTTTTTTTTTGGTTGGTTGGTTGGTTTTTTTTGGTTTTTTTTTTGTTGCTACCTTGGTCCTGTTATTAAGCTGTTAAAATAATACTGCAGAGAGATGGGCTCTAATCCTGGCTTTGCACAGACTCTCTGTGCTTCATTTTCTCCTTTGTAACAGATGACACTTCCCCTGTAAATACAGAATCCTGTCTTCTTTAGGAGTCTCTCTGCAGTGAAGCACGTGTCCCAAAATCACACCATCACAAGCTGCTTTGTCTTGTTGTGTTCCAGCTTTTCACTATGATTTAGACAGACTGCACTGCTCAGTTGTACTGCTGGGGAACCTGAAGGGATGTGCTTATTACAAGACTTAATGCAGGTATCATAGGCTGCTAAGAGCTCCTTCTTTTGGTTCTGTTGTGATGCTGTCCTCCCATGGTTGCCAAGAGGGCACAGAGCCCACAGCCTGTATGGTCATACCCAGGCAGCTCGGGTATTGAGAGCTGCCCAGCTATGGCAGCATGGAAGTCAGCTTCACGCTAACCCGGCCCCACTTTCTAAGGCCCCCAGTATATTCTTAGTCTACAGGACAGTCCAGCTGACCCTCTTTCATTATTTAGTTCAGCAGAAATAACACTGAGCATTGCCATCAACTTCTAGGCTTTGCATCATTTGAAGGCTGCCTTTCTTCAGTTCTTCCTGTATAGCCTAAAGCACCTGCAGGCTCAGGTGTTCTCAAAAAGGGCTGCTGAAATAACTCGGCTCTGATGGGCGAGGGCTGGGTTGACAAATGAAATAATTCCAGGATCTAGGAAACTTGCATTCTGTTCTTTGGGTAGAAACAGATGGCTCAGTATAGCTATGAATTTTGTAAATAGTTCAACTCTGTGCAAATTGCCTCACTTGCAAGCAGCTTTGGTAAGGATGTTGAGATCCCAAAGTGCAAGTGAAATATGCACAGTGGTGGAGGGCTTTTTTCTTAGCACTTATTACTGCATTGGTATCAATGGAGCTGCCAGTTAAGATCTTGCAGCTTCACTGTGCAATTTAATGTGAGGTATTTAGGAGATGTGTAGATGTGACACTTAAGGACATGGTTTAGTGGTGGACTTGGCAGTGTTAGGTTTATGGTTGGACTTGGTGATCTTAAAGGTCTTTTCTAGCCTAAATGATTCTATGATTCTAATTGATGAAATGCTACAATATGCTTTGTGCTGCCTGCATAGGAGAGCAGATCAAATCAAAATCGAAATAAATCATGTTTTATTGCCTTGGGGTAATTGTGCGTAGCCTACAAGCCTTGGAAATTAGAAGTGACAAAACCTGTTGTTTCTGTTGCCACTCAAAGTAGGTGTGTGTCATACCATATAGGTTTGGAAAAACAGGAGTGACCAAACTTGTCTGCTCTTTGCTGAAAAATCTTGCTGCTCAGGAAAAGTCCCACAGCCACTCGTGTTCATGGCTAGAACTCCATCATGCTGACTTCTGGGGACCCTGACCCTTCTGATGACTGCGGCATTGCCTCCCCTCTGACCCTAGGAAAGGGCTCTTCTGAGACTATTTGTCATCTCCTTTCCCTGTTGAAAGTGAAAAGTATCAGCTGCCTTTTGTGATTCAACTTTGATGAAGTTTACATGCTCTAAGTCTCAGCAAGTACCCAAACTGAGGGGTGCTTTGTGCTTCTACTCCCTGGGAGATGAGCTCTAGTGCTAACGAAGACCTGTCTTCTGGTATTCCCAGTGGCAAACTTCATGCCGATGGTGTATTTTCACTTATGTTTAATGTTCTTTGTCTCCTGCATAGCTGTGTGTGTATGTTTGCCCAGATGCTCTTCAGCTAGGGCTTTGCTGCTCTTTAGCTCAGAAATTTAGCTGGAGCTATGTGAACTCACTGTCTACTATGGCCTGGTTAGTATAGGAAAGGAGCAGGACTGAAACTCAGAAGACAAAAGAAGTTGAATGGAAAATATCTGCTGAGATTTTTCTTTGAATTGCTGAGCTCTTCCAAGTGGGGGAGAAAAAGGATAAAAAAATTAAGACTATTAAAGATAAATTGATGTCTGGGTTCTCGGTTCAGGAAACTCCAGAGACAAACTGAATGGAAAGTTTTCCCCTGAAGTCCCTGTGGAATTTTTAAAGACAAACTTAAATGGAGAACAGCATGGATTTACGTCGTCGTCTACAAGAACAGAGTAATTATTGGCAGCCAGAAAACAAACTCAGGTTTTTTGGCAGAAAATGAAAGAGGCTTGAACTGAGTTGATTTAAGGTCTTTCAGGGATAAGTGTAAGATTTTTGCATGTACAGTAGAACAAATTTGTGGAAATGTGGAGGTGGGAAATGAAAAAGGTCGGTTAGGGCTTGAAAATGTGTATACAGGTATTTGGTTTCTTTGAGTACTTTTGCAGGCTGGGATGATGCTTGAACATATGTCAAATGCATTGTTTGCAACAAGTAGGGTAATTACCTGTAATGGAATATAGAAGTTCCCACTTCAGTTTGTGGTCTGTCACTTAATTTTAAAAGCAAGATTTATTTGGAATATTTTATCAAAAATGCAATTTCTATTTCAGATTTTAATCTGAAATGAGAGGAAAAGTAGTTGATGCTGTCCTCATCTCCCTGTTTGAGCAGTCTGAAAAATATATGTTGATTTTAGATGCATAAAAATTGACAATATTTTCTTGGTTGCTCTGGGTTTTTTTTTGTTTGTTTGTTTTGTTTTCAGTAGATCATGCTGTTCTTTTGATCTATTTGATGTTGCTGGGATCATCTAAGGCAGTGCTAGGCTGGTTTTACTCCTCTCCCTTCCTCTTTCTGTAATCTGTATTTGTGTCTACTGAAAAAGGGTAAGTAAGGATTTCACTTCAGTCTGTTTTGAATTCAAGAGTCCTATGCTGTGCAAAGATTTTTTTTTGGTGAAGCCTTCACAGGTTTAGTACCATCTCCTAGTTCTGCAGGGGTGTGAGTGCTCTGAAGCTTCTACAGCGTGAGATCCTAGCAGGACTGGGACAGTAGGCTGGGCCGCTGTCTCCTTGGAGCATTCCTCTCCAACTCCCCTGCAAAACTTCACACATCTGCCCGGTTTAATTTCTCTTCAGATTAACCTGAAAGATGGACAGATGCATATGGCTGTCACCAGTACAGCTGGCTCATGTGGTTTAGCAATCTAATGTGTTTTTTTAATGTTTGCTCTTCTGAGGAGAATTTGAATAGAGACACCAACAGATGTGGGCAGGGGGAGACAGCTTCACTTTTCCAAGAAGGAGCATTGGCAGTTTTGTTACCTGGCTGTGCAGACTTGCCTATTCATGGACTTGTTCTGAACAGCTCTCCCCAGCACTTCTGGGAATAGAACAGGAGCTTGGAAAAATAATTTGCTTTTTGAATAATCTATTTCATTTGAAACACATACTCTGCCTTAATAGTAACACACGGGTTTTAGGCATAGACAGATTCTTGACAATTTGTTTAAAACAAAACCTTTTTATGGAAATACTTTGTACTTTCAATGAATTTTTGAGAAATGTGCTCAGATCCAGACTGTGGTTTGTGTGCAGATAGCGAGGGCAAACCTGCAGCACAAGCACTGGGACTCAAGTAGCATGTGAGAGACTAGAACACATCTCTCTTCTACCTGACTCAAAAAAATCTGGAAATCTTGACAACTATTATGAAATCAAAAAAGCACCCCAACCTGTTTATGTCCTCCCCCTGCAACTTCCCGTGTTTTCATATTCTGACCAACTTTATTCCACTGTTTGTTCATGGAAAATACAGTTCTTTTGTAGTCTGAAGACCTTGCCATGCAGCGTGCTTGAGAGTATATTTTCCAAATTAAATCATCTTAATTTCTCCAATGGACCTTCTCCAATCCCACTTAGGAGACTGAGGACCAACTCTCCACTGATCTGTCTCCCATATCTTGCATTTCATAGCTAGGGGACTGAGCCAAAACTGGGCTGAGAAGAGGTGGCTGCCCAGGATAGCTCAGAGGGGCTAAGGTTGGTATGGTTGCCAGCAGAAAGAGACCTGGAAGCAGGGCTGCAGAAAGCCTTAGGAGAAGCAACCTCAGGGTGACTTGAGTAGAGCGAGGTCCTGGAAAACAAAGGGAAGAACAAACCCAGGGAAGGAGAGAGCTTGCTATTTAATATAGCCTCAGCAGCTGATTTCATGGGGAAGAGGTGCCATGAAATCTTGCACAAGAGAGTATAAAATGCAGAAGGTGGGCAATGTATGCATAATCAAAAGGCAACAAAATGTGAGAGTACTCTGCTTGTGTGGGCTCATGAGAAACTAGAAGTACTGTGCCAGGAAAACACAGGGAACCTCCTCTGAAGATGGAACTTGATAGACCTTTAAGACCTAGGCTTGTGTCCAGCTGATGCAGGGAAAACTTCTAATTGTTTGGCAAAGACCACCTATATCTATTGTAAGCCCTGCTGCATGGGCTTTTCCTCTGCTGAAGGAAGGACTGGTCCTCCCACATCAGTCCAGTGACAACCAGCTATTAGTCTTGAAAGGGCACAGTCACCTGCCAGGAGCCTGGTCTGAGGTGTGTTTGTCTGGAAAGAGAAAGCTTTTGCTCTGGTCACCTGTAGCCAAAACCCCTGCACCATCAAAGGAAGATGCTGAAGACAGCAGGGAGTACAGCCTGATTCTGAGAGGGAGTGTTAATTCACCATAAAATTACCTACTTGGGCATCCTGAATAAAAACAATATATAAAGCAGCCAAGGATTCAAATACGTTACCCAAACCACCTGCATCGAAGCTACTCTCAGAACTTGTCTTCTACCAACAAGTGATTTCAGAAGGCCTCCTTTAAGTGCTGTTCTCCTGAGCAGCATCTTGGAGGTAGCTCTGCAGTGCCGATAAGGTTCGTCGAGTGCTGGGGTATGGAATGGGAGCTGTCTGTGCTCCTGCTGGTCCCAGTCGTGGCTGGTGGGCTGCAAGAACTGAGTAGGGAATAAGTTTGATAACGTGGATTTATGTCTGGGAATTTTTTTGTCGCTGGAGGCTGTGGGGCTGACAGAGGTGGGGGGGCCACCCCTGCAATGTTAAAAAATAACAACAGTAAACCAATCTCCAGCACTGCTGCTGGTTTGGGACCATGCAGATTTGCTGCTCTCCCTCTACATTCTGTTCTCCATCCAGTCGAAGAACAACGTAAAATCCCTGCCCCCAGAATTAAATAAAATGGTTTCCTCAGTCTTGCGTGGGGCCTGTGGGCCGGACTGAGGCCGTGATGGGGCCTGCCCTCGCTCGGATACGCGACACAACTCTATCACGCAGCCTGCAGGAGAAACTAGGAGCAGTTTTAGGGAAGGATCTAGTAATAAAAGTTGGGTCTTGATGAGTGAGGACATAGCCTAGCTTAGCAACTCCTGTTTTCAGACTGCTGCTTGCTGTTTCAGGACAGGAAAAGGGATTTTTCTGTTTTAATTCCAGGTGAATGCTGTACTCTGCTTTGTCTCCCTGCTCATTTAGGACTTAAGCAAGAGACAGTTAAGGCAATCTGAAATATTTTGCAGCTAGCTAGTCCATGAATTATAGCAGATTTGGCCTATTTTGGGAGGGTTTTGAGGCAGAGATGTTTACAACAGCTTGCAGAAAGGACAGGACTTGCTTTTATAAAATTCTCCTTAATGTGCCAGCATCTAGGTACCCCAGTCGCTGCTAATCAGTCTTTAGGTTTCAGAAACATTTTTGCTTTCCCCGTCATGCCCCCTGATTCTGGAGGTGGGGAGAAGTAAGACCTTCAAACCTGATGGAAGCACAAAACTTGTTTGCATTTTCAGATGAAGCTCCAGCTCCAAGCTCCACAGTTGACAGAAGCCAGCTGTGATTGCATCTTGCTAGCTCTTTTCAATTTATTTTTGTCACACTATGAGTGCTACCTTCTCTGTCCCACTATATTCTGGAGGAAATCTTTGAGGAAAGAAAGCAAAGGACAAGATGATAACATTGTGCAATCTGAAATGGCTTTTTGAGGGTGGTATGACACTCCAGATCATTCTTTTGGTGCAGGAAAGGGAAATCTTTATTAGAAGAGAGGTTACAGACAAGTCTAAACCTTGGAGCTTTTGGGGGATAGCTTATTTCCCATCTTTGTTTTGCTAAAATTTAAGGTAATTTTTTCTATCAAAATTTCTGTATATAATTGGGCAGTAAAGTCAGTGTGTTTGATGGCTGACTTCCATATCTATGTTTTTTATGAGGAAAGATCAGAAACAGGCAAGGCTTGTTGATTTGGCTTACAAGAAACCCAGTGCACTGGCTTGTCTGCCCAGCCCTTCTCTCTGCATCCGACTGGTTTGAGCAATGTGGCTGCATTGATTTCTGTCTGCAACAGGGGGGCTTTCACTGGAGAGATATGACGCTATTTAAAGTCTAATCATCTTTATTACATGAAGAGGAAAAAAAAAAGAAATGCAGTTCTGAGTGTGTGCCTGATGTCTGCTGACACAACTTGAACAGCAACCAGTGGGAAATCATGCTTGACTCAGGCTTAGCACCCTGCATCTTACAGCACAAGTACTAATTTATTTATATTTTTTTAATTGTAACTTGTAATTGTGCAAAGGTGTTAGTTTTACTTTTTTTTTTTAATTGCTCTTTCAAAAGCTTTCCAAGCTTTTGCTCAGGATAAAAAACCTGGCTGTTTTGGTGAGTGCTGCACTTTACGCCTTTGCACCCAAGCATGGTCATACTGAGGAAATAACCATCTCTGCTGGCAAAATCCATGAGTTTGAGACCCTTGTAACAGGGTGGTTAAAAAGTCTGAAGATTAACCTTGCACTGTGTTAAGGCAGCTGTAGGACTAATAAAATGAGCATTCACAACTCAAAATCTGGAGTTCCAAAATGCCTGCTGTGTCAGCCCAGGCATGACTTGACAGTAATTGCTGCAGGATATTTAAATCAAGCCATGAAGTTTCTATTGTGGCAACTGTTAGGATAGACTCTGCAATGCACATCAATGCCTCCAGGACCCAAATGCACTTTTCCTTTCAAGGGGGAGTTGTGGACATTCATATCATTGCAGACAACTTACTGAGGCCCTAATCAGCAAAACATTTTTAAGCATATCCTTAAGCACTTTGTTGTTGATGAAGGGGAGACATAAGCTCTTAATTATCTGTGCTGAACAGGGAGCTGGGAGGCTCCTTGAGTGTTTTTTAATAAACTTATGTGGTAGCTATGCCCTGAAATGCAGAGCCCAAGAAGCTGCTGCTTTACCCTCTAGCTGCACTTGTCTTCTGTGAATATGGTCGCTAACCTTCAAGTAAATGGTGCCTTACATCTGATTCTGTTGGAATTTTGCCTATGCCAAGTGCTTGTCAGTTTAGAAGAACAGGCATAATGCTCTGTTCAGCTTTAACTGGAGCACTTTTGATAACTGTCCATCTTACCCAAATACTGCTGAGCATAGGATTATTAAATAATCTGCAAGACAAATGAAGGATAAATCGGGAAGGGAACTGACTTTGTCTTTTATATGTTTGCATTTGAATCATAACCAGGCATTGGTAGATACTTCAGTCCTATCAGCGCAGCCAGCACTTTGGAGTTCTTCACAGGAGGCAGAAAAAGAAAGAAAACACCCTCCCACACACCCCCTCCTGCATCCCCTCCCCAAAGCAGCAAGCAATCACAGCTGTTCTCAAGGAGAAGGTTTGTGTCAGCAGATCTTACACAGATGAACTTAGAAAGTTTGTGTCAGCAGCCAAAAAATCTGGTCCATCAGCATTTCTGTTTTCTTCCATACACAAAATGCATGTTGCTGAACAATTATGCCAAAGGCAGGGAATATTTCTTGATAACACAACTTGGAAATAGTGTCTTCCTGTGGGAGCAATTTGCATCACGTGCCACAGAAATCTGTGTGGATTTAGATGCAAATCCTTGTTGCTGGTACCTACTGTAAGATTATGTTGGGAGCCAAGTCATTTGGTGTTACATCTTGGCCAAGGTAATCTTGGCCTGATCTAAAGTCTGTGGAAATTAGTGATTTCCTGGTAGTTCTAAGAAGATTCCAAGCATGCCCCCACCCCCCCAGCAGCATAGTCATTGTGAATGAAACACTGATGGTGTTTAGATTTCTGGACTCAAAAGTCTTCAGTGAATATGTAAAATGCACACTGATCTCCAGTTGGGATCTAGTTATTAAAAAAGGCAGGATAGAGATCTGGGATAAATTTTGAATACAAATTTATTTGCTGCTTTAATATATGTTTGTTCTGTCTCAACCATTTAACTGTGTTTTGGCTATTGCCATTGAAAAATATGGTTTTATTTCTCCTTTGCCAGAGGTCACAGTTCAGAACAAATATTTTGTTAAATAACTTCAGTGGTAAACCAGAATTGGGTCTTAATTTCACTTTTTATTGCCTAAGCTCAGCTTTTCTCTCCTGTGAATAGGCAACAACTTGCTGCACAGTCCTCGTCTCTGCTTACTTGCAAGCCCAAGTTCTTTGAGAAGAAAACAAAAACCAAGCAAAAAGTCATGCTTGGAGTTGCTAAGGAAGCAGGAGCAGAGGAGCACAAAATCCCCAGACACACACTATGGATTTATGTCTGTCCATGTACAGGAGCTTAACTAATGAATTATGCCAAGTCTAATTTTTGAAACTAATGCAGACCTCTGTTAGGACATAGGGACTCTGATGATCTAAATCAGCATGGAATTTGCTGTGATGCTGGGATAGACCTTCCCTACCAATCTGCTGCTGGAGACTACCACTGCCACTCAGCTGGCACAACAGACTTTATAAGGCACCCTCTTCTTTTAAGCAGCCTTTGGTAGTATTTATGGTAGATCTCTTACTCTGGCAGGTGCTGCCAGGCCACTGGTGCCAGGTGCTAACCTCCAGCTGGGATAGGGGTGGTGCCACCATAACAACTTTAAAAAAAAAAAAAAATGTTGCCAACAGGAGTAACTCCTGCTCTGCTGGAGGCCTCTGACCACAGCTGAAGCCAGACTTTGAGGAAGATGGTGTTTGCCTAAGAGCTAACATTGATTTCAACAAAACAGCACCAAAGGATGCAAATTAGAAGGTATTTTTTCATGGTGTTGCAGTTTTTCTCCTTTTCTTTCTCCTTTTCTTTCTCCTTTCCTTTCTCCTTTCCTTTTCAACATGAAATCAGGAGACTTTCAGAAAAGAGAAGAAAAAAAATCAAACAATTATGTATCAGTATTTTCTGTTTGGTTGGTTAGGTTTTGTTTTTTATTTTTTTTTCATAGACCTTCTAGTAATAGGGTATTCAGTCAAAAGAATTACATTAATTTTGTCGATGTCAGAAACACTCTGGCATACTGTAAAGCCTCGTGACTATTCTCTAGGTTACTGTATTTTTACCTTTTTTTTTTTTTTGGATATATGTTTTATTTCTTTCCAACAGATGTGAACTACTTTCTTTTTTCCCTTCATGAGTGAGATTTTTTCCATACATTTCAGC
>NW_008631549.1:52001-76737 GCF_000691845.1 Merops nubicus
AGCAGGAAGTGTACAGAACCTCTCACTGTGTTTTACAGGGCAGAGTCAATCTCTCCATGTGGTTTTTGGAGAGAGGTGTATGGATGTTTCAGCTTTCTCTCACCAGAGAAGCCAAGCCATTTTGCTTGCAGTTCATTCCAGGACAACTTTTGCCAACATCTTGGGCAAGTAGAGGAGGACGCTATACTTTTGTGTCGGTTGTTTTGTGGAAGAGGAGGACATTGCTTTTTCTGAGGTTAATAACAGGACAATAGATTTTGCTGCATTGTTTTTATTAATTTTTAGCCATATGCGCAGGGACAATTCTGTTCATCTCACAAAGCTGAAAACAAATACTCTGAGGACTAACTGCAGGTGTTTCTGTACAAGCTAAAGCATAATTCTTTAGGATATCATGTCATCTTGAATACCTCCCCACCATCTAGGGACTGAGTTGATATTCATGTCAAGTGTTTATCTGTTTTCTGAAAGCCTCCTCTACAGCAGCACTTTAGTATCCTGATGTACAGGATACCATACACCACCTCTCATGTAGGTTCAGAGTCCTGCACTGCCCAAGTATGTTGGTGGGTTCCACAGGGTTCTCATGACCTTCCTCATTTGTCTGTGTACCTTCCTGCAAGTTATCTAGAAGCTAAGATGTCCTCTCCGTTTGTTAATGGCGTCCATAAAGTAGGTGAAACAGGAGGAAAGAAGCTCCTGACAGTTTGTAATCCTGTAATCTTCCAACAATTCAGATAATTTTAGTGACTCATGAAAAGATAGCAAGCACCAGCTGTTTCTTTTTGACTTTGAGAATCAGAAGGAAAAACCCCTGTGGTTGCCTAGAAGGGAGGAAAGGAAGGGGATCAGTTGATTCACTTGAAAAGCAGTCACAGTTTCCTCTCTATCCAGCTGACCTTGGTGTTTCCAAAACCACTTTTTCATGATTACAGAGCTTAAACTGATTTTTTTCAGCTTCAGTTCTTTACACTATGACAACTAATCCCAGTGGAAATATGTATTTCTTTTTTGTTGTTGTTGCTTGTTTGTGAATATTGATACAGTTATCTGGCTGTTTCATTTAATTCTTCTCCCCTTAGGCCAAATAAATTTAGTTTTTGTCATCTTACTTTAAAAGTTGCATTTTTAAATAATAGAGTTAAATATAGTTGAAAGCACACAACGTATAGTGTTTGAGATTTCACAAAAAATTTTGACTTTTCAAGACAATAGTGTCCATTTCACTATGACCAGTAATCCAATATTATGGATTAGTCCCTTTTCAGAAGTTTTTGAACATCTGAAATAATAACTGGCTTTTAGAAATAATTTACTGGGTGTTACTGGCATGTAAAAGCCTATTGTCAGACTACATAAATTCTCCATCCTGTTTTAATACTAATTACAATAAGAACTTGAATGTTTCTTTTTCAAACATTGAATTAATTCTCCCTTTTGCTCTTTAAAACACTGTGAAATAGCTTAGAAATTCTTGTGACATCTAACATGGGACTTCATGGTGCCTGATGGAAAGTGTCCCATTATTCCTCACATCTTGCTCTGGTGGTGATAGTGCTGTTCATTCTTTAGCAAGTAGGACTGAGAAGAAGTCCAGGTGTATCTGTCTTTTCCTGGGGGAACTGGAAGACCAGGAGATTATGGGATTCAGAGATTCTTTATTTCTAAAGCATTTGTTTAAATTGATAGTAATCGAATAGTTTAATATACTAAATATATTTGCAAAGCCTCTTACTGACAATTTGTATACCAAATGGCATCCTGCAGTAAGCTTTTTAGTGGGCACTCTCTCCTGGAAAAGTAATGTGGAAGTTGACAAACATGTAATGACTAGAATTTGACAGAAATCAGCTCTTAGCTCAATAATACATCGCTGCCTATTTGATGTGTTGGTTACAACTTTTACACACAATATTGCCAAGTCATTACTTGGTAGTATATATAGATCCTCTGTTCAGCTCAGATTCGTAGATATTCTGTTGAAAAGAGAAGTGGAGATGATGTGGGTTGGAGCTTTATCACTGCTTCCTCTCTAAGGTCTTGACTACCACTGGTTAAAACTTCTGAGTGCACTTCAAGGCAGAGTTACTGAGATGACGGCACCAAGACTAAAAAATATTCTGAAGATGGATCTCTTTAATGGCTTGACCAATAATTTGAGCTTTGCAAACTCATGCCTTTGGCTCTGAGCATGGGATATTTTAATGCAGGCTCATAATGAGTGATGGAAATTTACATTTTTCAGGTGACAACCTAGACACATTGCCAATATGCCTAGTTTAAATTTACTAAGCAAGTAAGCAATAAAATAAAGTCTACGGAGGTACATAAAAATAGGGTTGCTTGGATTTACTGCCAATAGATACATGATAAGTATGATTAAGAGGCACTTTATGCTGACTTTCTAATAACTCTCTGCTAAAATATGTATTTCAGGCAGTTCTGTCAGCTTTATTGTTACTTTTTAATTTTGGTCTAAAGATTTTCATCAGATGCAATTGTTCCCTTTGGGGATTATAGGATGCATAAATTTCTCAAGATGAGAGAATTTCTGTGATTCATTTTTCTTGGGCTCTGTTGGTTAAGATGAAACTCCTTGCCAGTGTCTGTAGCGTTGTTTTTTACTCTGAATTCGTTTCTTAAATCTTCAGTTTGATTTAATATTACTTATAGGATAGAAAAAAAGTTTCTTTTCTGTATGAGTGCAGGAGGCCTGTATGTTGGTTTGAATAAAGGAAACCATATTCTTTTCATTGTTGGAAAGAAATTTGGGTTAAATTCCTATAATTTTGTTTATATTACAGCTGAGTGATTCAGCCCGTGATTGTGCTGAAATAAGCTGGGATCTGAAGCCCTCCATGAAAACCTGATACCCTAAAACTAAATATATACTGTTTTGTCTTCATTTTCAAGATGAAAGCAATTTAAGCCTTTTTGTCCTTAAAATAATTTTTTTAAGTATATGCATCTTGCCCTTGACATAAACGTGGCTTACTTGTCCAGCACAGGCCACTGCTGCCCTAGGCCTGTCTGGCTGCTTGTTTCTGGTCAAAAAGGCTGTTGGTATCTCATGGCCCCTGGGTCACACTGTCCAACCCTGTGTAGATGTAACTATACTGAAGAGTGCCTCTAATGTCTAGAAAGATTTTCTAGAAGAAGGAATTAGAAGACTGAATTTTGACATTGCTTGGAAATGGATGGATGGAAGCTGATACAGGTTCTAGTCGAATTTCTTGTGAAATGCTTTGACTTTCTAGTAACAGTCCACAGAAGCAACAAGAATCTGTGGGCTCAGTTCAGAGCCCCAAGCACAGGTGTTCATTTGTGTACTTGATGTCCTGCCTGGTGTCCAGCTGCTGCCCCAGAAGTCTGAGTTTCTGTTAAATCCTCTGTCCTATCTACCAACCCTGTGGGTGTGTTGTGGTTACAGTGGTGTCTGTGTGCATCAAGCTGAATCCATACCCCGGGTCTTTTGACTATGTCTCTCTTGGCTTTATAGAGAGGTCACACACTCAGCTCTCAGGTAGACATGATTAGGTGTCCAGTGTTGGCCAAAATGCCCTCATGCCATCCTCCTGGTTCCCAGCTACTGCTCCAAAAGGGCATTGGTCTCACCCAAGTCTTGTGTCATATGTGCCAGCCCTGCCTGGACATCTCAGATACTGCAGGGTGTCTCAGTGGTATTAGTCACTGTTTCATCTAGAAGCTGGTGTCAAAGCAGAGGGTCCTGCTTTCTTTATATGTTACCAAACAGCCATTGCTGTCCTATTTTCCTTTTGGAGAAGAGATTCATATGGACAAACAGGTAGCAGCCCATTCCACCTTCAGGAAACTATCTAGTAAGGGACGGGATTAATTTCACCTAACTTCAGAGACCAAACTCTTAGCTAGTCTACAGAGGGTATCTAGATAACTAGCTTAGTGATACAAACACCTTGAAAGGGTTTTGTGTTGAGGAGGTGCTTGAGGTGAGTGAGATGATGGTGCCTGCTTCTTCCTTGTGACTGAAGAGGAAACCTAGAGGACGAATTTAATCTGCAGCCTCAGACTGTATGTCGACATGCTATGCTAAAGAAACAATGACTTGACTGCGAGTGTGCACTGAGGCACAGCCTGGTGTATGACCCAGACAGCCCAAGAACCCCAATGCCCAGGGGGCTTTATCTGGTGCTGTGTCAGGCACCGTCCTGCAGCATCTGGGGACTGTCTGTGAGACCGCAGTGTGGGAAGGAGGTGGAACGGGCCGTGCCCATGGCTACCTGGGAGAGGACTCCTACTGAGTATCACGGGTATCTCTTTAAGACGTTGCCATCGAAGGTGTGAAGGTCGCTGTGCAGGCATACAGAGGTCTAAACCCATGCCTGGGGAATCCACCATATGGGCAGAGCTACAGCCCACTAAACTATCCCCACCAGTGTTGAAACTGGTGGTTTCAAAAACACCAATTCATGAGCTTGATGACTATGTGAAGCCTCAGGAGAGGGGGTGAGGGGTGTATGGCACATGCCAAGGTCCATATTGCCACTGCTACGCTCCAGGAGTACTTAACGATCATTAGCCTTAAGGTTAATTGGAGCTTTTCGAGAAGGGTCGCACTAAGCCGGCGATACAAACATAGTTCCTTTACAGGGAACTGCTTGTAGCTCTTGAGAAATCCCCAGGGGGAAATGAAGACACCCATTTCCTGTTTATATGGCAGCAGAAGTTCCCTGGGGAAAGTCCCATGGAGCTGTCCCTGGGTTGTCTACCCAAGTGCACAAGATTGTTGCCTATGAATACATGACGAATTTTATAACTGCATGGCAGTCTAAAAGCTGACCACTTTTCCTGTTCTCTTTGTTACCTTCGTTGTATTATAAATACACACACCCATGCGTAGACACACAGACATATATATATATATATACACATACGTGCAGATACTGTAATGGAGAACGTGGGAAGCTGTTGTATTTTGGAAAGCTAAAACTAGGAGTTTGATGTTAAAAATGGTATGCAGTGCCCAGAGTGGTCGTTCAGCCTTGCTTCTTCTCCCTGTTTGCTCGGTAACCATAGTTACTGCACTTTCCTTAGTGGAAGCAGATTTCTCAGAGATCCCTTCTTGTAGAATTACTGACATAATTACTGTACAAATACCAGCAGAAAGCTTCTGCAATGGAAGTTGAGTCTCTTCTATGGGCTTCAGCCTGGTTCCTG
Organism: Merops nubicus; assembly: GCF_000691845.1. Taxonomy (NCBI): domain Eukaryota; kingdom Metazoa; phylum Chordata; class Aves; order Coraciiformes; family Meropidae; genus Merops; species Merops nubicus. The sequence goes on from NW_008631549.1 coordinate 57,198, forward strand.
GCCTAACTGCTCAACCCATGAACAAAACCTGCCCCTGGTTTGCTCCATGCTTAGCTCTCCCTTCACATACCTGTCAGCCCTTTACTGGTTTTGGTTGACAAGAGCACCTGACACCACCTGTTGCTAAAGAAAACAACCAGTGGTCCTGCCTTCTGCTAGGTATGTTGGTGCTCAGCAGGAAATCTTAAAAGATTGAATATCCTGCGTTGTTTTCACCAGTTATTAGAGGTGCAAGTGCTATTAAAGTACATAGCTCTTCAGAAAAAGCATGCAAGGATTTCAAGTCTCCTGCAGAAGAGGCAAGCTAGCAGGGAGAATAAATCATCACGGGCACTGTGGCATTGATGATTTGTATTCTTGTAGCACCTATTCCTTAGTCCCGAGCAGCCACAAAATAGAAGGCATTCCCCTGCCTAAAATGATAGATAATCTTGGCAAAACAGAAGGAAAATAGCAGATGGATATAGATGCATGGGGGAATAAAGTCAGCCTGGGAAAGGATTATGCCAGTCTTAGCTTAGCAACTGTCTAACTTCAGTTGAATTTTTGAGGCTTTATGACTTTGGATCATTTCAGTGTAGAGAGGTGAAATCAACATGACTGTCATTGTGCTGCCATAAAAGAAAAGGAGGAACGTTTTGTAACTCTTCCAGTAAGGAAGGAAAGGTGGGGTTTGGGTGTTTGGGTTTGGTGTTTTGTTTTGGTGATACCTATTTGCAGTGTGGTTCTTGTGTGATTAACTCGCTGCTGTAGTTGCCACAGCCCACCACCAAACCAATGTACGGCCATGAAAGTAAAACTAGGCAATGATGATTTAGTTATAAATCATAGAATGTAGTTGTCAGAAATGCTCCTTCAAGCAGAAGGATCCTGCTTCAGACTGATGCCTTAGTGTAGATGTCTACAGCCTTGTTATGGCTGTATACTCCCATTTCAGTGTGAGTAGAGAACCACAGCTAGCTAGCCATCAAGCATCTACTCTGCAATGAGGCAAATCATTTTTAGTCTTCCTGAGCTTTGTTGGTTAGGTTGGCATTGACTACAACAGATCTTGTTGGTTAGATTTCCCACTGACTGTTGTGAAGCTTGGAGACAGCACGGAAATAAACGCTTAAATGCTTAAACACTTAACATCTCCTGCCAGACTCCCATCCTGTGCTCTCTCTTAAATTGTCCGTGCAAATGTATCTGCCAACTGAGATGTCCTCAGGTGTCCTGCTTGGCCCACAGATGCTGCTTTTAGAGCATACGTCTACCAGAAGCCCTGTGTCCTATTTTGCTATACTGGACATCTCCAATTCCCCTGTACATCTCTGATGTTACCAGTCACAGGAGCATAGGGCGCTGAATCCCACACACTCCCACCTGTCTAACACCAAAGAAGTCTTCTCAGAGCCTGTGAACATGGTGTACGTCTTCATTCACATAACCTCAGGCATTGCTGTAAGAGCAGCAGCTGAAAGGATGGCTTCATAACTAGTTCTGGCCTGGCGTTGGAGCAGCGCTCAGCCTAGATGACGTGCAGCATTGCCATCACACTAGGGACAAGGAGTTCGGTATGGGAGTGGAATAAAGCTGATTTCCACTAGATGGGCCAAGTAGGCAGAGATCCTACACAGCATCTTCTCAGCTAAATTATTTAGGTTACCATGGCATTTACCACGATACCTTGTCAACGCTGTGTTCTTGTTTTGATTGCCTTGTCGCGCGTGTTATGTCAGCCGAACGCACTCTTTGCACTTTGTACCCGCTGACTCAGTGTTGCAGGGAGCAGCTACAGCAGGAGCTGCCCACCAGGGCACAGTGCTGTGGGCATTTCTGTAGCCTGTGCAGGTGTCAGCCTGGGTGCAGACCTTCTACCTTAGCAGCATGCAAACCCACCTGCGGCTGGAGAAGCAGAGGTCAGCTCTGCTGCCAGACTCTGTGGTCTGTGCCCTCAGGGCAGGGCACAGTGCTGATGTGCACTGCATAAGTTATAGGGGAATAGCATGGCACAGGCTGGGTGATGGCATCTCACAGACCTTTGATACCTGACAGGAACCTGAGGTAAATCCTGGGGCCAAGAAAACAAGTGATCCATCCCCAACTCCTGCACCTCCTGCTTGCAGCATACCAAAGAGAAGACACACCGCTCGATGTTACTCATCTCAGCCACCCTCCCACGCTCTCTGTGTTCAATTTCCACCCCACTGGGTTGCATTTTGTCTTTGTTTAGAGCTAGTTTGGGGAGTGAACAGTGCTGCTGTACTGCCGTACGCTGTATGGCTTTCACAGCAGTGCTTACATGAGCTGAGATCCCAAGTGAGTGACTCAAGGTCAAGGAAGGCGTGAGCAGAGTAGGTCCGTGACTGGGACCAGTGGATGTGAGTTTAATACAAGGAATAAGAGGAATAAGGAGAACAGGAATGATTCTGCTGTAATGAAAAGTAGGCATAAGGAAGATGTAACTTTTTGTTCACAACTGAAGCTATATGATTTTTTCCAAATTGTGGTATCTCTCATCTTTGCTAGCTGTCTTCATTCCTGGAGGAAGCAATGCTTTCAACAGAAGAATTCTTGCTTATATTACTGTATACCTCCTTTGCAATTGAATGGAAAGGGTTGGAGAATAAAGAAGCAGCATTGCATCAGTGTGTGAAAACATGTTATACACAAAGACACCCACAGAGAACCAGAATTGTCTGTGTTGTTTTGTTGCCATGCAGAGAAGATGCTGTGGTATTAATGTCTGATTTTATTCGAGTGAAAGTAGGAATACTTTTGAACAAAGATCACAAGGATTGATTTTAAATTTCCATTTTTAAAGAACATTAGCTATTAAGAGGTGTACTGAATTGTGTCCCTTCAGTTTTGCATATAGTATGCAAAAATGCAGGTGTTGTGGTTCCTTGTAGAACATTGCATTCAGCTTTTCTGAAGTTTTTATGCTATGTCAGAAAATCACTTCAACAAAGATTGAATTTTGTAGGTGTAGAATTAAAGTTGTTCTACAGACATTTTTTCCTTAATACACCTATTTTACAGAGCAAAGAACTAAAGAGATATCCTTGTTCCAATATACTTCAAAAAAGTTGGTGTTGTTTTTGTTTGTTTGGTTGGTTGGTTTTTAGGTAAAAGATATTGTGATCCTTTGTTAGCAGCTTTGCTAAAATTTAACTTGAAGTAACCTTCTCAGGAAAACTCAATTTTAACCACATGCTCAGATTAAACTATGAAAGGTTGAAACATTTTGCTAGTCTTAAAAAAACTACAGAAACATGCCCAATCTATTTTTTTAATCAGAATTATTAAAGAACAAAGTATGCAAAACATGTCATTTTTGCTTCCAGAGAATCAAAGTGTCCATTTGTTTACAGGAAGGATAAAGGGTTTTGTAACTTCCCTGAAAGTATGCAAATATGTTGCATGAGGAAGACCTTGAAGCTCATGAAGCAATAAAGCCACTCGTAGATCTTGTCATATGAAGCAGTTCCTGTAATGATCACTTGGAGCTCTAAGGTGTAGTGGTCTGGATGGGATGGAGTTAACTTAATTCACAGCAGTCCACATGCTGGTGTGTTTTGGATTTGTGGCTAAAGCAGCACTGGTAACGCACCAATGGGCTGTTGATCAGCAGGGCTTGCACAACATCCAGGACTTCTCTTTCTCCTACTCTGTCCCCCAGCGAGTAAACTGGGCGTGCACAAGCAGTTGGGAGGGAACACAGCTGAGACAGCTGACACTGACTGGTCAAACGGATAGTGCACACCATATGCCATCATGCTTAGCATTAAAACTGAGGCAGAGGAGGAAGGGTGGGGAGGGAAGCTTCCTAGGTGGCCAGATACTGGCTTGGCATCTTTCTGCCTATGGCCACTGCTGAGAGACCTCCTTCGGTGCACTTGGGGTTTTATTTTTCCTTTACCTATTAAACTGTCTTTATCTCAACTCACAAGTTGCCTTAGGTTTTTTTCTTCCTATTATGTCCCCCTGTCCTGATGGAGTGGGGGACTGAGCAAGCAGATATATGGTACCCACCACTATCCTTTTTGGCACCTGGTAAGGGGCTCAAGATAATGACAAGTTCTATTGGAGTGTGCTAGCCTGAGTTTATAGCTATTATGGATATTTAGCTGTTGGGATGCTGGTACTTGCTGTTGCTGGACCTGTTAATGGGATATTTGCTCCCTACCCTCTCGGTTGTTTGCTCGCCTTCTTGCTCTACATTGAATTCCAGGGCTTGTCAATGGCTCCTTTCAGCTTGTGCTGTTTTCTGTGGTGTTTATCACTTTGTTCTGCCTTGCCTGGGAAGCCTATGATAAAAGCACTGGCCTTGAGCCCATTCTGGTATTTGGCCCTTGCATCACTGCCCTCCCAGTCTCTGAAGAACCCTTTTATGGAGAGAGCAGCAGTTCTACCTTCCTCCTCAACTCTGGGAGCTGCTTTGTGGTGTGGGTGAAGAACGGCACCTCCCCCTTCTCCTCTGATGTAGATATTTCCAGCCTTACTGAAATGACCACTCAGTTTCTTGAACATCCCTCACAGTCAGAGCTCTGAAATGGATGTAGTCTGTGAATCTAATTTTATCTTCTCATATGCATAGCCAGCTGGTAGAGGATAAGACATGGGAGTCTGACCTGAGGCAGATCCTGGGTGGCAAGGCGTGTGGGAGATTTTGGGCATTCTACTCATTAAGCTAGGATGGAGTTAACTTTCTTTATAGTGATGCTGTTGTTTTGGTTTATGGCTAAAACTGTGTCAGTAGCTCACCAAAAACCTACAGCACCAGGTGTTCCCAGGCAGTCTCCCACCCGAGTGCCACTCCTGGTCTGCCTTTTCCCAAGGGAAAAGTCAATAGAAATTCAGGACTGTCTTTAAGCTGACTTCAGTAGACTTCAGACCTTCTTGGTAGACCCCTAATTAGTGGTGTTTCTCATCAGCTTCTTCTACCATCCCATAATTAAAAGATTTAACCAAAAGTATTTTCTTTTGTATTGGAACTTCGGTAGAGATACTAATATTTTCCTATCAGGTGTGCAATATTAGTTCTCACTGGGGTAGCTGGTGCACTGAGCTTGGCTGGTAGTGCTGGAAACGGTCTTCATGCTTTGCTTTGCAGTTTGTGTTGTGCTTATGCAACCGTGTTAACTCGTAGGTAATAATGTCATGGTTCGTTTGCTACAATTTATGCTTGGATGAAGTCCTGAAACTGTACTGCTATAAAGAAAATCCCATGGGTAGCTGTATTTTGAATTTACTAGCCATCTCAGTGAAATGCTGGGGTCTGAACCCCGAGCCCCGAATTAAGGTTGACATACGGGTGATTCCCACAGCCCTTCATACAGAGGTGGTGAGTTTGCCTTATAGCTTCCCCCCAGGGTGCGGCCGGCCCGGCAGGGAGAGCCAGAAGGGAAATGAGCCCCAGGGGGCCCGCAGTGAGTTGACAAAGGTCAGGTGTCTGCTTGGGGATAAAAGCTGGGACCACTTGCAGGGAGTCAGGAGTGTCTGTCTGTGGAGTGCACTCCCCAGAGCTTCCTGGTTCAGGGCAGACCTCCTGACTCTCCCTGGAGCTGGGCCCTGGTCTGTTTAGGCCTTTGTGAACACAGGCGGATTGGGTGAGAGTTGCCATGTGGGCACCTTTCTCTTATATGTTTAGCTCTCTGGTCTGGCTGTTTCCCATGCCAACTGTGGGAAACCTCGGGTCTCTGTTTGTACCACCTGTTGTGGGCCGAGTTATGTCTTTTGTGAGATCGTTGGGGGTGGTGTCGTTTATGTACCAGCTGACTGACCTGTTTTTACCTCCATTGATCATTCATGGAATGTCCTTTTTGCTTACAATACAGTCTGTGTATTGGTTCATCTTCCTGCTGGTGCTATCATTTTTGTTTGGCCTGGTCATTGGCAGAACACTCAGACAGATACACTAACTCCGTAAACCCGGAAGAGTAATTGGTAATCAGCAGGTATTTTGCATCCTCAGTTAATTCACTGCCTCATGCCTTGTGCAGGACTAGCTTCTGCTTTTGTTTAATGGGTGTTTCCTTTGTTTAAACCCTAGATTTTGGAAGACTAGCCTACAGTTCTTTTGGTGGTTATTCGTTTCATTCACTTTTGAGTATGCTGACTTAGCTATCTCATTTTCCTAAAATCCTCCAGCGTTTAGTGGAGCAAGGGACAATTCCAGGGCCCTATTCACTTGATATTACATTAGCAGGTTGTGCAAACCAAGGGCAGACCTGAAGAGAAAAACAGTCAATGCTGAGGCCCTGACACCCACACTATAAAAATGTGTAGGGATTTTTTTTTTTTCTTCAGACTAGTCCCAGTCTAGTCACATGGACTGAGTGCCAATTGCATCTGGAGTGTATTGGCTACACTCCTGGACTTCATCCTTTGTTTTACTTGATCTAAAATAAATTAATGTTCTCTGAGACTGCATGAAGGAATAATAATGAATGAGTTGCATTGTTACTTCTATGCAACACTAGTGCAGTGAAGGCTAGGGCAAACTTTACAAGAGTCCCTTAAACCAGCTGAATTTGTCAGTCATTCATCAGATAGCCAAGCAGAACAAGCTCAGCCTGGTAAATTAAAATGTGTCTGGGTATGGAAAAAAGATCTCTTCTTGGGTAACTTTAGGTATTTTCAGTGTAGGTGTCTACATGTAGGTAAGTCAGTTGCTCTCCTTTTATAAAGAAGACAAAGCAAGAGGCATTTTGTCAGGCCTAGTTTAAATGTCTATGTTAAGATTAAAAAATTCATGGCCTAAAAATTCCAGGTTTTCTCCACTGACTGTAAGGGGACTCTGAGCAACTGTTTAGAGACATCTATGCTGTTATGTCCAAAGGTGCATGAGAAGACCATTTCTTTCTGTATTTGATCTGGACTTCAGAGATGTACTTGAGGATTCCTCTTGAGTGTTGGCAACTTCTTTGTCAGATTGAATCATGTCTCTCATTTTCTGTAATTTCTATACCCAGTCTGCTACTGATGACATTTTTTCACAAGTTTTATTCAGTTCCTGACATTTTTTGGCTGGCCCCAGATATCTCACAAACCTATCAACCATCACTAGTTTCCACCCCATGATCTGATCTCCGATCCCATTAAATCTCAGGACTGCATACAGAATACTGATGCTGAAACAGGTTTAATTTATATCTTGGTGAATGCTTGACAGCATTGATAGCCTGCAGTGTATTAACAGTGAATTGTGAAGCCCCTTAAAGGAATACCGAATGCTGCTTACACAGACTTTCTGCCAAAAACATACCTTTGTAAAATGTAAATAAAAGAACACACCAAAGCTGTGAGATACACGTCCCACCACTGTGTCTGCTCAAACCGACAGTGCTGAAAAGGGCTGTTCCTATTCTATCTTTTTAGACCCAACATGATGCTTACACTGCCACGAATGCTTTATTTTTCACGTGGGCATACCCTCACACTTGTTAAGTATTTCCTTGTTTAAGGCCAGCTATGAGTGGGGTTAGAGGGTGACAAATTTCTTAGAAATGTAATGCGAACGTTAATCAGTTTTCATCTGGAGCAGAACAGGGAGATGATCCTTGCAGTTTAGAAACTGGAAACACCTGCATGAGGGTGAACTGCTTGTGTCAGAGTTTCAGCCAGCTCCCTTAAAAACATCCAGAATGCTCAATGCTGTTACTCATGCCTGGCTGCCAGTCGTCGTTTTGTTTTCATCCTTATTCCTTTGAAGAATTCATCTAATGAGCACAAACATGAATCATGGGTTTTTTTCTTCTGTGTTCCTTGCAATGTTAACATTATCTCCTGATCTTAACTTGTAGTGTCTCACTACAAAGAAACACCACCACAAAGCACTGCAAGCCAGGAAAACCCATCACTTTAGTGTTCTTTAAGAAAAACAATTGGAGTTTGTCCCTTTTAACATCAGTTTCAAGAATAAAAATTGCCTCTGGCTTGTTAGCCATACATTTCTGTGGTGGATGAGTAGGGGGATTTGTTTAGACTACGGTAATGATCGATACCCAACTCCAAGCATGGTGTTACTAGCAGAATTTTGACTTTTTTGATCAGTTTACATGACACCAGCTCTTCTGGCAACAGACAGGGTACACCTGTCTCAGAAAGGGGAAAGGTTCTTTACACAGGAGTTGGCAGCACTCACTGAAAGCGCTTGAAACCAGATTTGAAGGGGGAAACAGATAAAACCAGGCTCACTAGAAATAAGCCTGGGTTCTGGGGGCAGCACACCAGTGCTTGAGGAACGGTGTGCTAGCAAGGTCCTTTGGTCTGGTATCCTGGTGGAGGCAGAAGATGGAGATCTGTGTGGCAGCAAAGAGAAAAGGGCTATTGATGGGTTAGAAACCACAGAAGCGAGTGAGAATGGTCACACAAGAATTAGGGCTTCTTCCCCCAAAAAAGTAGTGAGATCAATAGCCCAACTGAAGTGCATTGATACCAATGTACACAGCACGGGTAGCAAACAGGAGGAACTGGAAGCATGAAAACTATGACATCATGGAAACATGGTGGAAAGATTTGCACACCTGGACTGATGTGTTGGATGACTATAAAGTCTTCAGAAGGGATGGGCCAGGGTGAAGAGGGGCTGATGTGGCTTTGTATGTTAGGGGGTGCTTTGACTGTCTTGAGCATACTGATGTTGATGACAGGGTTGAAGTGTCTGTGGGTAAGAATCAGGGGGAATGCCAACAAGGAAGATATCATGGTGGGATTCTATTATAGACCACCCAGTCAGGATCAAGAAGCAAAGGATGTGTTCTGTAAGTAGCTGGATGAAGTCTCACAATCACTAGCAGTTGTTCCCCAGATGTCTGCTGGAAATACAAAACAGCAGAGAGGAAACAATCTAGTAGGATCTTGGAGTGTGCGTAAGATAATTTCCTGACACAGCTGGTGAGCAAGCCAATGACATAAGGCTTCCTTCTAGACCTGTTTGCAAACAGAGAAGGACTTGTGGGTGATGTGAATGTTGGAGTCCATCTTGGGCATAGTGATCATGAAATGACAGAGCTTTCAATTCTTGGAGAAGGAGGAGGAATCAGTAGGACTGCAGAGGGCAGTCTTTGGCCTGTTTAGGAGACTAGTTGACAGAGTCCCTTGGGAGGCAGTCCTGAAGGGCAAAGGAGTCCGGGAAGTCTGGATGTTCTTCAAGAAGGAACTCTTATAGGCTCAGGAGTGGGCCTTCCCTGTGTGCCATAACACAAACCAGCAGGCAAGAAGACTGGCCTGGCTGAACAGAGATCTTTGACTGGAACTCAGGAGCAAAAGGAGAGTTTGTGACCTTTGGAAGAAGAGGCAGAAGCTCAGGAGGACTACTAAACTATTGTGAGGTTATGCAGGGAGAAAATTAGGAGAACCAAAGCCCAACTAGAACTTAATCTGGCTGCTGCTGTAAAATACAATTAAAAAAGCTTCTATAAATACATCAGCAACAAAAGGAGGTCTAAGGAGAATCTCCATCCTTTATTGGATGCAGGGGGGAATCAGTGACCAAGGATAAGGAGAAGGCTGAGGTACTGAACGCCTTCTTTGCCTTAGTCTTTAATAGTAAGACCAGTTGTTCTCAGGCTACTCAGCCACCTGAGCTGGAAGATGGGGATGGGGAGCAGAATAAAGCCCTCATAATCCAAAGGCCAGTGATTAGTGTTCTGCTGCACCACTTAGACATGCACAAGCCTATGGGGCCAGACGGGATCCACCCAAGGCTACTGAGGGAGCCAGTGGAAACTACCTTCCACCAGCTATATAATTAATGGTATTATCTACCATTAATGCTGATTTTATCTATAATTATAGTGACAATGTGGGGCTTATTTTTGCTTTCAGTGCTTTTTAACAATGCCATTGATTAACATGTTTACTTTGTAAACTCCCTTGTTCGTCTCCAAATCCTGGAATTTCCTGGCTCACTGAAGGTTTGGGGTTTTCTTGGACAAGTTGGCTCCTCCCAAATCTGCCTGCCTCCCAAACTCCTTGGGTATGATATAATGAAGGAGGACAAAGCACTCCTATTTTAGCACATTACCACCAATCTTTTGCTGGCCCACTTTGCCACATGCAGAAGGACAATGATGTGCTTATTCACTCATCTCTTTGTTCAAGACAGAACTGAGCCCACGTGGTTGCTGCTGGTTATCCAGCCTGGTCAAACACCGCTGTGAAAGAGCAGCAGCGTCTTGCCCGCGTGCGTCGAAGGCTGCCTGCACTCCAGCTGCCAGGTGGCTTCACCCTCTAACACAGCACGTTACAAGATGAAATGGGCTAATTCTGGAATACTGCACATCCTCACTGTGTTCAGATAATTTTGGTCACTGCATCAGATTCCTGAAGTGAACATTTGTTACCATTATTTGTTAACATACAACTCAGATTCTCCATATCAAGAAAAGATCTTCCCTTTTCCTTGTTAGATCTGCAGTGTCACTAGAAGCAGAATTTCATCTCTTTAAACTCACCATCTCCCACGCTCTACTGAGATGGCAAATATGCTTAATGTATTGGTTGCACAGTGGAGATAAAGGAGAGGCTTTTACAGGCTCTACTAACGTGTTTTCTTCAGAATAGACGAACACAATAGCATTATGATGAGTCTGTCCTGTGGTGATCTAAGGAAGACTGTGATAGAGAATATTACAGAGACAACAAGCAAGATAAAAAATTCACTCCTTTCATTCCAAAATCTGTGTGCACCACGTGCTTAAGAGTTTTCTCTGAAGCTTACATTTTGCAAAGTATAACATGCTTCAGACCCAGCTGAAATCAAGCTCATGTCACAAACTAGGGGCGATTCCTTGCTCCTCACCCCAAAGTAGCTGAACTCTTTGACAGTGCGGTCTTCTCCCTCCAGCCTGCCCACCCTGAAGCCACCCAGAGATTGGCAGGCAAGGGGAAGGGTCATTGTGAGGTGCCATCAGCGAGTAACAGGGAGGGCTGACGCAGAAGCCAGCTCTGCCCCAGCACAGTGGGTGAGCTGGAACTGGGGTTAATGCTGAGCCAAATAGCTTAACTAAGTGAACTACCCCAAATGGTTGCAAAAATCCCTGGGCCTGTGAAAAGTAAATGAAAGGCAGTATTGTTGGTGGTTTCTGTTTATGGTTGTGTTTGCTTGTTTTAATATCTCAGTCTATGCATGTTTGCCTTAATCACAACCTAAAAGCCCTGTGGAGCATCAGTGACCTAATTAAAAATGTCCTCCCTGATGAACTTCTTGCCCAGTTTATGTATTTATGTAAAGTTTTCTAGAGATGACATACAAAGCATGATATGAAAAAGGATGAAAAGGAGGTAGTGACAGAGTCACTGCCTGCAGTTGTCCTGCTTGAGCTATTTGGCCTTGTGCCAACTCTGACTGGCAATAACTGCTGAGGAGTTTGTCAGAGATCGATGATTTTAGGCATTTTGAAATTATCCTTGATGAGCTGTGTGAAAGCTACAATCATCCACCCAAAAGCAAACTACAGAACTGCACAAATGCGTATCACTTGACATGGACTTATTTTCACTTGTAGGGATCCTGTGAGTCCCATGAGTCCCATCAATCTTGATGTCAGTTAGATCTTTGAAATAGCTGTGCTGTGCCATCCCAACTCTCTGAATTTACAGAGTCACATACAAAAACTCAATTGAGTAAACAGAGTCTGTGGTCTTGAAATAATGGTTTCCTGGCAATATCTTTTACAGGGACAGCACGAGCTCCTTGTCTAGTCTATTTGCAGTGTTACTGTCTGTGTGTGCTTCTCTTTCAGCTGGCAGAGGCTGGCCCAGTCTGTGATAGCTGCACATTGGTACCACTGGGCTACACTCCCAGGGAATGCCCCGGCTTTGTATCACCTTAATGTCAGGCCCTTTAGCCCAAGCACAGCAGAACAGGATTCATTATTGCCTCCTCATTGAGCATGAAGGAGGTCTGCACAACTTCTGTTGTGTTTAGGTGATGAAATAAAGCACTCCACGATGACATATCTGGGTTGTATGATGATCTGATCTCTGTATACCCTTTCATACTTCTCTGCTGGTCAAAGAGCCAAAGACTGGCTATTCATTCAAAGACAAGGAGGAGGCAATTTTCTTGTTAGTCTGCTTATCTTTGTGATCTTATGCATAAGAATTTCAATAGGATGTGGAAGGAATGTTAAAGACCTTTCTCTTCCTAAAGAGATTTGAATTCTGAGTTCTACACACCTGGCAACAGATGCTCTGAAACAAGGGTCCTCTCAGTCTCTCACTGGAAGTGTGTTACAGAATCACAGAATGGTGTGGGTTGGAAGGGACCTCTGGAGATCATCTAGTCTAATCTCCCTGCCAAAGCAGGTTCACCTAGGGCAGATTACACAGGAATGTGTCCAGGTGGTTTTGAAAGTGTCCGGAGAAGGAGACTCCACAAATTCTCTGGGCAACCTGTTCCAGTGCTCTGCCACCCTCACAGTAAAGAAGTTTTTCCTGAGTTGTTGAGGTGGAACTTTCTGTGTTCCAGTTTGTGCCCCTCATCCTACCACTGGGCACCACTGAAAAGAGACCAGCCCTATCCTCTTGACACCCAGCCTTCAGATATTTATAAAAATTGATAAGCTCCCCTCTCAGCCTTCTCTTCTCCAGGCTAAACAGCCCCAGGTCTCCCAGCCTTTCCTTGCAAGAGAGGTGTTCCAGTCCCTTAATCATCCTCATAGCCCTCCATTGGACTCTCTCCAGTAGTTCCCTGTCTCCTTTGAACTGGGGTGCCCAGGACTGGACAGAGGACTCCAGGTGTTGCCTCAACGGGGCAGAGTAGAAGGGTAGGAGAACCTCTGCTGAACTGCTGATCTAACTCTACAGGTTAAATGCCTCAGGGCATATAAATCCCCCAAATGAGAAGCCTGCACAGGCTCAAGGAGAATGTCACTCTGTCTCTCTAGTTAATGTCCCAGAAAAGACTGTCACACAGTTTTGGGAGGGTTGGACCTGCTCTGTATACACTGATAAGTAAAGTCCTACATCTGGCACAGGTACAAAGTGCCTGGTTTAGGAATTCTGGAAGTTCAGGGCAGGAGATGCTGTGTTCTGTCAGATCAGAAATGCCCATGGACCCATCCAATGGCAAAGGCAGTCATGCAAAGACTAGTACACCTTCCCAACAAAACTATGGACACTCAGGGAGATTAGGGGCAGGATCAAGTTTGCAATATAAGATCTAAATTTAGCTGTTTACACGTGGATGTATGCCTACAAGCTAACAAGGGGTGTAAGCATCCACCAGATAAATGGAGCTCTAGTCAGTACAGTCCATGCAGCTTTCAAAGTGATTCAGCCAACCCACCAGTTACATATGGGCATAGTTGGCCTAGGCCTGTATGTGATCAAAGCATACATTTAGTAGGTGTATCATTTTCTTTGAGATGTCCTAGAGTATCCAAGACATCTGTGTGGGGCTGGCAGCTAGCAAGCCTATGGAGCACCAGTGCCCTTCTGCAGTAGAAGATGAATGAACTGAGGGACCTCCCAGGCTCTTGGGTGCCTACAATTCTGATTCTGAATCACATTCTGGGTTTATCTTTCAGGGAGAAGAATCTCTTTCTAGGTTCCACTGCCAAAATTACTAGCTTGCCTGGTGCAGTCCAGGAGCCTTTCAGCAAAACATAATCACAGAATCATAGAATGGCCTAGGTTGGAAGGGATCCTAGGGACGCCTCTCAACTAGACTAGGTTGCTCAGGGCCTCATCCAACCTGGCCTTGAACAGCTCCAGGCAGGGGGCATCCACAGCCTCTCTGGGCAATCTGTTCCAGAGTATCGCCAACCCTGTACTGAAGAACTTCTTAAAATCTAGTCTAAACCTACTCTCATTTGGTTTAAAACAATTTCCCCTTGTCCGGTTGCTGGACACTCTCGTGAAAGTCCCTCTCCAGCCTTCCTGTAGGTTCCCTTCAGCTATTGGAAGGCAGTTAGAAGATCCCCCTGGAGTCTTCTCTTCTCCAGGCTGAACAATCCTGAGCCTATCCTCATAGCAGAGATGCTCCAGGCCCTGCATCATCTTTGTGGTCCTCCTCTGGACTCGTTCCAACAGATCTCTCTTATGGTGGGGAATGCAGTATTTGAGGTGGGGTCTCACAAGAGTGAAGTAAAGGGGGAGAATCACCTCTCTTGGCCTGGGGGCCATGCTCCTCTTGATGCATCCCAGGATGTGGTTGGCTTTCCAGGCTGCATGAGCACACTGCCAGCTCATGTTGAGCTTCTCATCAATCAACATCCCCAAGTCCTCTTCAGGGCTACTCTCAACCAACTCTGTACCCAGTTTATAATTGTGCCTGGGATTGGCCCAACCCCCGTGCAGGACCTTGCTCTTTGATTTGTTGAACCTCATGCAATTTGCATTGGCCCATTTCTCCAGCCTGTCCAGGTCCCTCTGGATGGCCTCTCTTCCCTCAAGTGAGTCCACCACACCACACAGCTTCGTGTCATCGGCAGACTTGCTGAGGGTGCACTCAATGCCACTGTCCTTGTCACTGACAAAGATGTTAAACAGCGTGGACCTAGAACAGACCCCTGAGGAACTCCACTTGTCACCAGTACCACCAGTTAATGGCCCACCTAACCCTGCGTGAATTTCTGGCAAGTAGATGTCATTTCTTATCAGTGGTGTTAGGCAGCTGAGCTGCTGATGCACCGTAGGCACGTCCCTCTGCAGGACAGCTGACCATTCCAGCCCAGGCTTCAGTCCCTCACGGCGGGGGTGCAGGACCCTAGCTATACATCAGGGGCTGCTGTGCAGCAGCTCGTTTAGACCATATTGCATCCTGCAGCTGGATACATTTCCCCTCAAGAAACTGGCTGCAGCCTTGTGCTATGTTTGAAAGGCCAGTGTGGGAAGAAAATGAGCAGAATCTTGGAGGCTTAAGGACTAGACTGAGACTACTTCTCTGGCCACCTAGACAGACCAACTTAAGGTGATACACTCTTTGATTAATTTGTTCTGGGCTTACCTTGTCTGTGACCTTTTACAGAGCCCTCATATAAAACATTCCAATAAACAGGGCTTTAGCTAAGGTCTTCAGGGCTGCAGTCATAACCTGGCAAAAAAATGGAAGAACTTCCACTGGCTTTAGTGAGCTTAATACACTAGTCTGTAATGTCTAGCATGATCTAGGTGAAGCCTTTTCTTCTCTGCAGATTAATTCCAGATTTAAATAGAAACAAATTTCAGCAAACATGCAACTTGACTTCTGAGTTTTCAGTTAGTTAATAGTTCCCAATGATATTCAGTAGAGGAAAATCATGGAGAACTTTATAAATTAGCTTCACCTTCTATAAATACTACATAAGGCTTGGCATTCAGCAATCGGGGCATTACTGAACTAAAGAAGAGAATCGAAAATCACCATAGTCAGATTTTCATTGAAAATGCCCAGTTGCTTTCAAAAATAAGCCAACAAGGTAACAAACCCCATTAAAACACCAGTCAGTTACAGCCATTGCATAAAAAATACTGTTATACCTATCTAACTTTGGACATTTGCCCAAATATATGTTGATGATCAAATATATTCAGACCCTTTTCTGAACATTTGTTAATAATACTGTAACTCCCAGAGATCTCTGTTGCATTGCTGCCTTTCTGCATTTCTAAATTCTACCTTTGTATATTTAAGTATCCACTATGAAGTGGTTTACATTATCTCGACTAAATTTCCTTTTACCAACATTATTTATTTTGCCCTCTTCTGCCATTTATCAAAGTGGTTTTGCAGTCTACTCATATCCTCTAAGGATGCATAATCCCTCCCAGCTTTATATCACCTTAATACTAGGTTGGCAAGACTCTCCACAGTTGTTAATTGACCTCTCTGGTATTCTATTCAAAATACCCTCCCAAGATACTGATGAGGTATTACAATTACTTCATATTTAATGTTAAATAAAATTCAGTGATATACGTGCAGCGTTAGGTTCCAGAAAGTGATGTAGTTTCCATTTTGAAGTCCTTCTAAAACCACATCCTCATGAAAGAAAAAAAAAAAATTCTTTACTACTCCATGCTGTTTAAAATGTATGTAAATGTATATAACCAGAAGTCAAAGACTTATTTTTTCCTATAATCTTTATGAAAGTCTGTATGTAACATACACTGGTTTGCAGTTCCCTAGGTCTTCTGTTGTTCTTCAAAGATGGGTAGGGTAAGAACACCTCTGGCCTGTGTTATGCAGTAGTTGGACTATTTAATCAGAGGTGACTTTAACACTTAGGCACCTTCTATTGTACTAGAATACTTTGGTGAACCCAAGTGCCAAAAACTCACCCCCTTCTCTTAAAGAAGTTACATCTGTGAGATAACTAAAATCAATTATTTGATTTTTTAAAATTGAGATATGTCTTGTTTGGATATGTTCAAGCTCTCAAATACCACCCTAAGAAGCTCTGTAAGGTGCTAAAGCTGCTTCATGAATCCTGACTGCCTCTAGTCCACAACCAGAACCAGCAGTAAGCTGCAGCTGTGAGAGAAGACATCGTTTATGGGAAAAATGGACATGCCTGACAAAGTGAAGATCTGCCCCAGCACATCCAGCACTTGAGTATTCTTATCTCAAAAGGTCCAACCTTTGTCCTTCTGGGCAGCTGAGAGACATCTGCAAGCAACGGTTGACAAAAACAGCAGTTGACTCTTTCAGGGGAGGAATTCTTCATTCCTCATTCAGCTGTACAACAGGACAGCCAGGTCTCAGTGGGCACAAGGTGGATGCCCCATAGCTGTGTAACTAGTGGTTCTTGCTGGATGTCGATCTACATGAGAGCTGTTTAATCTTCCTTCCCTGAGAAAACTCACTTAGAAACTAGCCACTGCCCAGTGATAAGCTAAAGGCTAAAAAACAATTGCCTGAGAGCTGACTCCAGCCAAAACTGAAATTATCTGTAAGAATATTTGAGACATTTTGAAGCCTTGCATCACTGGTGCCACTGCCTTTTTTGAAAATGCCATACAACCAGTCAATTCAGTTTCTCATTGGAGAGGAGTTCTAGTCTACTTGCTGGTAATAAGCTCCTTTATAGCTGTGAATAAGGCCTTACAACATTTCTGGTTGGCTAGGAAAACTGGCACTACCCTGGCCATCCACCACCAGTCAGTTAGACTTCAGCCAGCTTCATTTCTGTCACTGCGTATGTAGATTGCAAGCAATATGGTGTAGCTAGTCATCAACACTTAAGAAATTCCAAAAATACATCCCAGTACTTAAGGAAACACCATCATCACACATGGTGATGCTCAGTTGCATGGACTACTCTGTGTCATAGCAGTCTTGTCCTCTTGGCACTGGCTTCCCATAGCAATACCGAGTCAACTGATTTGACTTGCAGTTCTTATCAGTGGTCTGAAATCCAGATCCTTTAAAATCCTGTGATGAGATTTGGCTGTCACCTTTGTTCTTCAGGTAGAACTGAACTTTCTACACTAAGGTGCAGTTATTTGCACAAGAGGTGCTGCCCACTGGCAAGAATGAGGCTGAACCCTCCTGTATACTACATGCGTTCCTGGATATAACATTTTTTAAAAGTTCCAACGGGGCTTGAAGACTTGTAGAAAAAGGTCAGAAGGATGACAAGATGAATGCAATGGCTTTCATGCTAGGTAAGACTGAATGGGGTAGGCTCTTGCGCCTTGGAAGAAAACCAATAGGTATCGAAGTGACAGAGGTCTCTAAGGTTATCAATGGCATGGAGGCAAATAGGGAACAATCATACTCTGATTCTCACTAAACAAGTACTGAAAAGAACTAACCAGCATCAAATGAAATTACAATACTTTGTATTCTAAAATATGTAGTAGCTAACATATATTTAGACTATGCAACATTGTTTCACTATGTAAAAGAGGTCAAAAGTGTTTATAAATGGAGTAAGAACGTGTCCATTGATGGCTGTTAAAATGAAGATTCACATGCAACCTTTTGCACTGGAGGTTTCTAAAGAGTTGATTTTTCATAAGCTGGCAAAGTATGTCAGGTTAAAGACTGTTAAGTAAACATCCCGTCTCTTAAATCCTTGAGTAAGTACCCCTAAATGACCATTTCCAGCACTGGAAGAGTGGGCAGGTTTGACCAACTTGTGTACGATCATCCTGTTGTCCCAAACATTATTGTGGAATGGGGACCACCTCCAGTCCTGGGGCTAAAACAGAGGTAGGGGCAGACTGGGACGAATGTTGGGGTGAGGGTCTTGGCTAGAACCACCGGTTTTGATCTTGGACTGAGTAGGAGTAGCTGGGTCCTGAGGAGGGCAGCACTTGGCATGATGGTAACTGAGAAATGGCTGAACGGGCTTCATCGATCTCCATGAAGAGCAGAGGAGGAGAACTGTTTTGGGCAAGGCATGCAGTGGTGTGGGAGGCAGAGGCATGAGCACCTGAGGCAGTCTGAGCTGTAGGACACACTTGTAGCTCAGCCGTGCAGTTACGGCTGCATCTAGGGGCGCTGCAGCTGCAAACAGGCTTGCCTGAAGCAAGGCCTGACAAGCAGGGTACTCCCAGGGATTTCCTGTCCTGGATGTCAGTGCATGCAGCTCGTACACTTCAGATGAACCTGAAGGAGGGTTATGTGTGAGAGTGATGTGAAAGCATCTCAGCGTGACGCTATGGCAACCTCAGTTAAACTGATCTTTCAGTTAGTAGAAGGTAGATTGGGAAACAAGTCTATCTAGATGATATCGCCTGAAGAGTGACGATCCTGGCATCTGGTTAAAATGTTGGTACTTGCACTTGGAGCGGATGTGAAAACATTGAAGCAGCAGCAGAAAAAAAGGTACAAAAATGAGTAATTTTCCACAAGAGGCTGAAGAAGCTCAACCTGTTTGGTTTCCCAAAAAGAAGACTGAGACGACGTGATAATAGCGCACATCTTTAGGAGCAGTCAATATACCAGACACCACAGTGCCATCTTTAAGAAAAGGCAGAAAGCCCTGAGTGGGAACTGAAGCGTGACAAATCTGGTTAGAAAAGAAGGGCACATTTGTAATGGTGAGGGTGAGACCAGCCACTGGCATGACGTGCTAAACCTTCAGCTCATCCTATCTTTGCTCCAGGCAGTGTTTCTGTCCAACAGGCATGCTGTAGCCAAACACAAAATACACTGCCACTACCACTGCCCCTGCCAAATCCGTCCTTGAATGTTGTGTCATTTTTACCCCCAAACTGTCAGGGCTTTTAGGAGTGGCTGACACTGGCAGGGTCCACACTACTGCCCGCTCCATTCCCTTCTCCTCTGTCACCCGTATATTTCTTGAGGTCCACCTCACTGCAGACCTTCCCACGTCTAGCGGACAGCCCGTGCTTGCACACTGCTGGCAACCCTGCCTCTTGTCACCAGATTCGGATCTGCTTCGCAGGGCAGCAGAGCTGCTCGGGGGCGGCTGCCAGCCCCGCTCCTCCCGGGGAGCGCCGGCTCACACGCGTTTTTCTCGCAACCCTTCGGCGGCACCGAAGGCTTCTGCAAGAGGAGACATCCTCTCGGGCTGCGCCTCCTCGGAGGGCACATTTCCGCCGTCTTGGGGAGCAGGGGTTCCTCCAGCGTCGCTCCGGCCCCGCGGCACCG
>NW_008631550.1:0-15706 GCF_000691845.1 Merops nubicus
CTCATGGGCAACTTGTTGCCCACCAGCTGTCCCAGCTCCTTCTCCATGGGGCTGCTCTCCAGCAGGTCACCCCTCCCCTGTCCTGCTGCAGGGGGTTCTTCCTCCCCAGGAACAGGACCCAACACTTGCCCTGGTTGAACTTCATGAGGTTCTCCTCCACCCAGCTCTCCAGCCTGTCCAGGTCTTGCTGAATGGCAGCCAAGCTCTGGTGTGTGCATCAGCACACTGGTTGAGGATCCTCTCTGATTTTTGGGGGTGCTGACAAACATCCCAGCAGAGCCTGGACGTGGAGGACGAAGCACCAGCCAACATCAATATCCCAACACCACCTTGGGGGTGGTGACCAGGAAGCCCATTTCCATGTGAACAAAAAACTAACAAGCAAAAGGCTGTGAATTATTGATGCTCAATGCTCCTGCTCTCCTAAGGAGGCCAACAGCTTTCCAACAGCTTCCCAAGGATGTCCATGGCTCCTCCAGCAGACACGAGAAGCCCAAGGGGTTTGAAGTGACAGCGTGGGAAATGGAGCCTGTTTCCAAACCCCATTTCTCACATTTGGGCTGAATTGGACCCAAAAAACACAAACCACAACCAGCAGCTATCAGCAAGGATCATGATTAGTCCCCAAATGCCCACGTTGGAGAAGTCCCTCACGTGAGAGCAATTTGCCATTAAAATAAACCCCACGCAGCTACAATTAGAGGTAATTAAGAGCCTACTTGGAGCATCTACATTGTTCTCCTGACAAGTTCATCATCTGCTGCTCCTCTCATCGCCCAGGTCAGAGCCAACCTTCATTTCTTTCTTCTTTCTTCCACTTCTGCAGATGACAGAAGCTGTGATGTGGAGAGGGGAGAGGCAAGGGGGGGGAAGGAGAAGGAGTGAGTCACCTGCTGCCCTGCCAGTTTTGGGGGGGTTGCTTCAAAAAGAACTTCTTCTTCTTCTTCTGACCTCATCCCCAAGAAGAGAAAAACAAGAGTGAGAGGAAAAGTCCTGATGCAATGATGTGGGTTTTTTTGGGGGCTGAAGTTGTCCAAATCAAGTGTCACATCTCTTGGTGCCAGGCTTCCTGGGGGGAAGGTGACATCCCTGGATCCATGTCATCCCTCCATCCTGCAGAGCCATGGGCCTGCCAAGGAAACCCATTTTCTTGCTGTCTTACCCCAATTTCTCTGCTTTGTAACCTCCTGCCTCTCACCCAGCCTGTGAACTCTCTGTCTTCTTGTGGATGCCCCTCCCTGGAGGTGTCCAAGGCCAGGCTGGATGAGGCCTTGAGCAACCTGGTCTGGTTGAGAGGTGTCCCTGCCCATGGCAGGGGGTGGGATGAGATGATCTCTAGGGTCCCTTCCAACCTCAGCCATTCCATGGTTCTATCATTCTATGATTCTTCTGCTTGAACTTCATGGGGATGCTGCCAGATGGACCCTCTGGCTCTGACCCCAAGACACGTGGCACAGCCTGGGAAGCATGGACAACTGGATTTCTCCTGATTCCTGCTACTCACCCTGCCCTAAACATCCCCACTCAACACCAAGTGATGCTTCCAGCATTACAGTAACAACTGGAGCATGTGGAAGGAGGGCAAGGAAGCTGGGGAAGGGTCTAGAGGCCAAGTGTGGGGAGGAGCAGCTGAGGGAGCTGGGGGTGCTGAGCCTGGAGCAAAGGAGGCTCAGGGGAGACCTTCTGGCTCTGCACAGCTCCTGACAGGAGCCTGGAGCCAGGGGGGGGTCGGGCTCTGCTCCCAAGGGACAACAGGACAAGAGGAAACAGCCTCAAGTTGCCCCAGGGGAGGTTTCAGTTGTCCCTGAGGAACAATTTCTTGCCCTGGAGGGTTGCCCAGGGCTGTGCCAGGCTGCCCAGGGCAGTGGTGGAGTCCCCACCCCTGGAGGGGTTCCCAAGCCTTGGAGATGTGGGGTGAGGGACACGGGGCAGTGGGGACCTGGCAGGGATGGGGGGTGGTTGGACTTGATGATCTTCAGGTCTCTTCTCTAGCCCAGGGCCAATTCCAGCAGCCAATTTGTTTTAGGGAGGAATGGGGGAAGATGGGAAGGGGCTTTGCCTTCCCACGAGGAAAATGAACAATCCAGCCATGGGAAATCAATATTTGATGCCTACAGAGACCTCTGCAAATCCCCCACGCCACCCTGGTCTTTCCCCAAGCTTTAAAACCCACCTCAGCTAAAACACACCAGACAGGAGGGAACTGATGTGCTGCTCATTACACTAATTGCAATCATCTCCTTGTTACCTGGTGCTCGCCCACATCTGTTTGTTGTGGCCATCTGGTGTCTGTCTTAATTAGCTCAGCAGGGCAGGGACTGTCCCAGCACGTGATCTCCTGTCCCCCCAGCACCCCACTTCTGTCTGAGCATCTCTGTGCCACCGCTGGGCACCCCCTCACCCAGCCCAGCCCAGGGGGGACAGGGAGAAAATCACAGAATCGTGGAACCACAGGCTTAGGCTGGAGGAGAACTTTAACATCAGCAAGTCAACCCTTCCCCCAGCCCTGCCAGGTCCCCACTGCCCCGTGTCCCTCACCCCACATCTCCACGGCTTGGGAACCCCTCCAGGGGTGGGGACTCCCCCCCTGCCCTGGGCAGCCTGGCACAGCCCTGGGCAACCCTCCAGGGCAAGAAATTGTTCCTCAGGGACAACTGAAACCTCCCCTGGGGCAACTTGAGGCCCTTTCCTCTTGTCCTGTTGTCCCTTGGGAGCAGAGCCCGACCCCCCCCTGGCTCCAGGCTCCTGTCAGGAGCTGTGCAGAGCCAGAAGGTCTCCCCTGAGCCTCCTTTGCTCCAGGCTCAGCACCCCCAGCTCCCTCAGCTGCTCCTCCCCACACTTGGGCTCTAGACCCTTCCCCAGCAGCTCCGTTGCCCTTCTCTGGCCATGCACCTGCCCTTCAAGCTCCTTCTGGGAGTGAGGGGCCCAAAACTGAAGCCAGTCAATGAATGTCTGGCACAGGACAGAAACAGCAGCAATGCAGGAAACTCGTTGGAAAGGCAAGTGAAGATTTGGTGTCTGGAATTTTAATAATACACAACAATTTCTGTTGTTGCCCACTTTCCTCTAGGGCCACAGATGACACTGTGGCCAGTGAGAGAAAAAATTCTCTGCTGGGAGGGTGGCAGAGCCTGGCCCAGGCTGCCCAGAGAGGCTGTGGAGTCTCCTGCTCTGGAGAGATCCCAAACCCTCCTGGCTGTGCCCCTGGGCACCCTGCTGGGGGGGAGCTGCTGGAGCAGGGGTGGGATGGGATGATCTCCAGGGGTCCCTCCCAACCCCACCACGCTGAGATTCTATAAGAAGGAGGCAAATTTAGCCAGGAGACAGTAAAAATGGCAACATCCTGCTTAAAAATCCAGGGGAGCAAGGGCTTGTGGTGGGCTCCCACGTGGGGGACATCCCAGGTATGCCACAGGAGCTTCACCCCAGCTCTGGGGAACGCTGTTGTTCCCTGCATCACAGGCAGGAATTCAGCTCCTTGAAGGCAAATTGGGGTTTTTTTGCAGTTAATATGCTCTAATAATGGCAATATGCTGCCAGCAGCACGGAGGTGAAGGCAGGAATGGAGATGCAACGTGGTCTCCACCCTTGAGCAGTCCTATCAGCACCAGCGAGCATCTCCTGGCAACCTTTACAGCAGAGATAAGACCCAGGACTGGAAGAGGGAGAACCTGCCCTCCCACTAAGTGCTGGGGAAAGTGGGTTAATTTATACAGCTCCTGAAAAGGGGAAAAAAAAAAACCCAGGCTAATTCCCTCAGAGTCTCAGCACATTACACACTTCACTTCCTCTCACGCTCCCGAATTACACGTTGCAATTACACAATTTTCTCGATGGGGAGAAGAAAGGATTTGGCAGAACATACAAATACATCAGGTTCTCCTGTAGCACAAACTGAACAGAGGCAGGAGGACGTGTGGCTCCCTAAAAACCTCCCTGCCTCCAAAGGGGCAAAGGCAGCGGTGCCTCCTCATGGATTCAGAATGGTTTGGGTGGGGAGGGACCTTCCAAGGTCACCCTGTCCCACCCCTGCAGGGACAGGGACATCTGCAGCTAGAGCAGGGTGCTCAGAGCTCATCCAACCTCCCCTGGGATGGTGCCAGGGATGGGGCAGCGACCACCTCTCTGGGCAGCCTGGGCCAGGGGCTCACCACCCTCAGCAGCAACAATTTCTTCCTTCTCTCCAGTCGCAATCTCCCTCTTGGAGTTTCCAACCATCCCCCCTTGTCCTGTCCCAACAGCTCCTGCTCCAAAGTCCCCCCCCAGGTTTCTGGCAGGCCCCTGGCAGTCCTGGCAGCCCCCAGCAGGTCTCCCCAGCTGGAGCCTTCTCCTCTGGGGCTGCCCCAGCCCAACTCTCTCCTGCTGGGCTCCCAGCAGAGGGGTTCCCCCCTCGGGGCATTGCTGGGGCTCCTCTGGCCCCGCTCCAGCAGGTCCCTGGCTCTGCTGTGCTGAGGACTCCAGAGCTGGCCTCAGGACCTACAACCCAAATTCTGTTATCACTTGGTTCTGTTCTTTCCTGATATCTTGGACACCTCAAACTCATGTCTTAAAGAAGAGCCCAGAGCCTGTTGCTGCAGGGCCAATGCTCCAGCAGCACGCTGGGAGTCCCTAAAATGCCAGTGCTGGTCACCCAACATCCCCATGTCCCAGATGTGCACCCAAAGCAGAGGTGTCAGGGGAGGTCTGGTGTGAAACAGCCACCCTGGCAGCTCCCCAATGGCCACACCACTCCTGGCCTTCAGAGCACGTTGGTGGAACCAGCACCTATTCTGCAGTGGCAAACTGAAATCCCTCCTTCGACCCCAGCACTTGATGCCCATCACGCCTGTCTCGAGTTTGGCTCAACCTCAGTCATCAAGCCCATCAAAAACCAGCAACATTTCCTGGAGGTGGAGCAATCCCAGTGGAGGGAAGCTCCTGGAGCTCCAGCAAAGGCAGGAGTCGTGGTGGGTCAGGCAGGAGGAACCCTCCATGTGCTGACTCCATCAGGAAAACCAAAAATGCCACAAAGCTGAACTGGTGGGAGGGTGAGACCTCAGATCTAATGACTAACCTTGTCACCACGCTTTGAAGACATCTAAAAGACACCTACTGCCTCAGCAGAAGTGCTGGGCAGTTTTTCTTCTCCCCCTTCTTCTTTTGTTCTCTCTTGCTTTGTGTTGTTTACTCACCTCTGTCCTTCCTCTAGTCAAACACTTCCAGTCTGAGTGTTTGACTTCTGGTTTTTCCTGCACCACCAACAGCATTCTGGCTCTACCTGACAAAATTCTCAGCCAGCCAACTGCTTCTCCAGCTACTGAGACCTCTAGTTTCCACTGTCTACCTCTGGTCTGCTTCAGAACAATTTGGGTTGGGAAAGACCTTTAAAGATCATCCCCTGCCCACTCCCACGTCCATGGCTTTGCCCGTGGAGACCCCTCCATGACTCAATCACTGAAGAACTTAAAGACACCTATTTCAGCCCACTAGCATTTTGGAGGCCAGAGAGGTGGCTGATGTCCCATCCCTGGCACCATCCCAGGGGAGGTTGGATGAGCTCTGAGCACCCTGCTCTAGCTGCAGATGTCCCTGTCCCTGCAGGGGGTTGGACAAGCCACACAGCACATCCCAATTGATTAAACAAGTTAATAATTGACAGGACAAATTAGAAGAAACGGCCTCAAGTTGCCCCAGGGGAGGTTTCCGTTGTCCCTGAGGAACAATTTCTTGCCCTGGAGGGTTGCCCAGGGCTGTGCCAGGCTGCCCAGGGCAGTGGTGGAGTCCCCACCCCTGGAGGGGTTCCCAAGCCGTGGAGATGTGGGGTGAGGGACACGGGGCAGGGGGGACCTGGCAGTCCCCAAGGTTGGACTTGATGATCTGAAAGGTCTCTTCCAACCCAAACAACTGTACAATTCTGTGCCTCTAATTGCTCTTCCAAAAGGCCTTTTTTGCCCAGTGCATTTCAAAGACTGGAGAAGACACAAAACTCTATTTTTCTATTTCAGAAGATCCTCCCAACACTCCCAGGGACGGTGCCAGAAGCAGAAGCTTCTGCTCACCAGGACGTGGGGATGGACCATTAATTTACCCCTGACCAAAGCAAACCTTCTGTGAATCTGTGAATCCATCAAAGCAAGGGAGTGTTTCCCCTTCTCAATTCACATCCTGCCCTCCTGCTCCACCACAGGAGCAGGAGGAGCTGGGTGATGTGCTGCAGCCTTTCAAATGGAGAAGGAAAACCCTTAGTAAGACAGCATGAGAAAAAAAAAAATGTGTTATTTGGCTTCTTTTCTGCCCAAAGTAAATCTTTCCAAAGGCCATACAGGGAGATATTAAAAAAATAAAACCACATGGAAAGAAAAATGCAGCTTAAAAACTAAACCACTGACAGCTTCTGCCAAATGAAGGCAAAGCCTCACGAAATCTGCTGAAGATCTGCTCAGAAATTCCTTGATAATTGGATTATTGCTGTTACTGAAACATCCCCGAGCTGCTGCCAGCTCTGTCCTTGCCCTCCACCCCAGTTTGGGGGATCCACGCCAGAAGGGGCAGATTTTAGAGCTACCCTTTGTCACCAGAGGATCTCAACCAGCTTCTGAATCACAGCTGGTGGATGAGCCAGGGCAGAGACCACCTTCTCAGCCCCTTCTAGGAGGTGGGATGGGATCCCCAGCCCTCTCCTTGCATGGATAGATGAAAGTCTCCAGTCTCTGGAGCATATCCCACAGGATTTTGCTGCCAAAAGGGATGAAGAATGTTGTCACCTGCTGCTGGCCTTACTCCACAGAAGTGTGGCTGCACCCTTGAGGTTTCCTCAGTGCCTGCAGTGGGGTGGAGCTTTCAAAATCTAGGAATGTATCACAGCAAATCTTGCTCTCCAGGAGATGATAACTGAGATACAAAGACAGTGGTTCCAACAGGAGCTTTTCTTCCAGAAGCTGGAGAAGGTTTGTGGAGCATCTCTGTGCCAGGCCAGGCTGAGAGCCCTGGGGCTGCTGAGCTGGAGCAGAGAAGCCTCAGAGGGGATCTGAGCAGTGCTGAGCAAGAGCTAAAGGGCCCCGGGGGGCAAGAGGCTGGGGCCAGACTCTGCTCAGTGGTGCCAGGGACAGGACAAGGGGCAACGGGCACCAACTGGAACCCAGGAGGTGCCACCTGAGCAGGAGGAGAAACTTCTCTGCTGGGAGGGTGGCAGAGCCTGGCCCAGGCTGCCCAGAGAGGCTGTGGAGTCTCCTGCTCTGGAGAGATCCCAAACCCTCCTGGCTGTGCCCCTGGGCACCCTGCTGGGGGTGAGCTGCTGGAGCAGGGGTGGGATGAGATGATCCCCAGAGGTCCCTCCCAACCCCACCACGCTGGGGTTCTGTGATCACTGAGGACCTCCTAAATCACTCAGTGTTGGCAGCCTGGGTGAGAAGCAGCTGATGGTGCTCACAGGGTACCTGCTACGCCTCCTGCTATTTATTAACTTAAGCAGGGATCAGACAGCTATTGAAATTTATGTACAATACCAGATTTGGAAGAGATGAAACCATCGCTGGGAGCAAAACTGGATTATGAAGCATCCCAGGGAGCTGAAAAATACGGGCAGGAAGGAAAATGAAACCCAGTCAAACACAACTTTAATCAACAGCCACGGGGTGAAACAACCTCAGCTGCAGGGGGAAGTGGCTCCTTCTGTCACTCACCAGGTTGGAGTGATCTGATGAGGTTTTTTTCAAATTCTTAGAAGCAGAGAGTTGTTTAGAGTGGAAAAGATTTTTAAGAGCATTGAGTTGAACCCTCCCCCAGCCCTGCCAGGTCCCCACTGCCCCGTGTCCCTCACCCCACATCTCCACGGCTTGGGAACCCCTCCAGGGGTGGGGACTCCACCACTGCCCTGGGCAGCCTGGCACAGCCCTGGGCAACCCTCCAGGGCAAGAAATTGTTCCTCAGGGACAACCTCAACCTCCCTTGCTTAACATTAGTCAACTAATACCCAGCAAAGTGTTGGATGGGAACTGAGGCAAATTGCAGCTCTGACATGGCAGCACTCGTGGGTATTTGGACATGGTCAGCAGAGCATGGAGAATGAAGGGCTTGGGTCTGGTAGCTACCTATGCATCATTAGCTAAGCAAACAGAGGATTATGCCCAGCCCAGATCACCTTCTCAGCAGACAAATTGCCACAATTGGTCCTCAAAGACAGAGTGATTACAGGGATTTATAAGGAGAAGATTAAAACAACAAAGGGGGTGGAGTTTGAAGCTGCTCCAACTCAGGTCTGACGTGCTCTATGACACCCCACCAGCTGTGTGGTCCCCACGTGAGCCACACAGTAGATGCAAAGGGGATTTTCAACCCAAAAGGACAGGGGTTATAGAGTCAGAGAATGCTCTGGGTAGGAAAGGACCTTTCGAGGTCATCTGTCTCCATCCAACCTCCCCTGGGATGGTGCCAGGGATGGGGCATTGACCATCTCTCTGGGCAGCCTGGGCCAGGGGCTCAGCATCCTCAGCATCAACAACTTCTTCTTTTTTTCATGATTTTTTAGATTTATTTTAATTATAGCAGTGCCCAGAGGTCCTGAGCCAGAGCAGGGACTTGTTACACGAGGCTCTAGAGCAGCAGCAGCCACTGCCTGGAAGTGTCTCCAAAGGCAAACACATCTCAAGGCAGACATGCCCCAGGAGATGCTGTTTGAGGCCATGCAGCAAGTCAGGACCTGCCTCCCAGACACCTTCCAAGAGTCAAGGCAGGCTCAGAAACTAAACTCTGTGGGTAAACACAAGAGAGACAGAGCAGGGCTTGAAGGTAGCACCTCGCCAAGCTGCCAGCCTCTGGTGGCACCATCCTCTGGCTGGTGGCAGAGGCTTTCCTGGCTCTTTAGAGTCCTCCTTCAGCTTTTTTTCTCTCCACCTCTGAGCCACAGAGGTCACAGCTACCTCAATCCACAACAATGACATGCCAAGGAGGAGAAGCAGAGGAGAAGAACGAGGAGGGGTGAAAAGCAAGGCTGGAGACACCCCTTTTAGAGAGGAACTGTGCACACCACAGGGATTGCCTTTAAAAATACCCATTATTCTTCCCCCACCTTCAGTTATCTTCCCTCGTGCAGCTTTCCAAACTCCTCCTTCTCTCCTCAGCTGATATTTCAGACTCACCATATGGAGGAAAAGAGAAAAAAGAAAAGCCCACCCCACCCACAGCAACAGCAGCACAGTGGAGGCAATGGGGGGGGGAGCTTCTTGCATCATTAGTAATCCCTTATTACCATCCCTCCCAGCAGCAGCAGATGCCTCCAGCACCCGAGGAGCCCTGCCCTGAGGTACTTCCAGAGCCAGTTAGATGTGAGATAATTAACAGGTAAATAAGGCAGCAGGGAATGTAGCTGGGGGGAGGAGACACCATTAACTTCAGGAGCTTTGCAGAGGTTACTCCTATTTGTTGTGCCCACAGACTGTTGGGCTCTTTTTTTGGGGGGGGGTTGGGGGAAGGCATCTGGCACCTTGGCTCTCCCAGACCCTGCAGACCCCCTGTTTCTCTCCAGCCCCCCCCTATCACAGCCACCATCCCTTTTCTCCCACCCAGCTGCTCCACAGAAGATTTCCCAGGGCAGAGAGGAGGCAGCCTGGCTCAGAGTGGCTCCAAGAGCAGCACAGCAGCTCCCTGACACCCTGTGTCTGCTTGAGGTCCTCCCGGGACATCCTTTCTGCCCATGGGGGGTGCAGGGCTGGAGAGCAGCCCTGGGGAGATGTCCCTGGGGGTGCTGTGGGGGGGAGGAGCTGGGCAGGAGCCCCCCCCCCAGCCCGGGCTCCCCCCCCACGGGCAGGGAGGGGATCCTGCCCCTCTGCCAGCTCTGGGAGGCCCCCCTGCAGTGCTGGGGCAGCTCTGGAGTCCTCAGCACAGCAGGGACAGGGACCTTCCACCCAAAGCAGTCTGAGATTTGATGGCTCTATGTTCAGAAGTCACAACATGACCTTAGATCCCCCCACTGCTCACACACCACCCCCCAGGACCAAAGTTTTTGCCATGGCAGCACCTTTAAAAGATACTTTTCAGGTCTTAAAAAGCAAAGGGGTAATGAGAGGAGGAGGAAACTCCATCACAAATCCTTCTGCTCTTTGTGAGAAGTCCCCCAACCAGCAGCCTCTACAAACTCAGCCTGCAGGGAGCAGCTTCAGGAGCTGCCTGAGCAGATGGACCCAAATATCTACTAAGTGGAGGATGAGAGCCACGGGTAGAGGTGCTACGGGTGGAAAACCCTCCTGGAAATCACACAAAGGACCCAAATCTCTCAGAGCAGTGCTGCTGCTACCCCCACCCAGCACGTCCCCCCCCAGTCTGTGTGTGAATCCAGAGAGCAGGGTGGATAAAAGCAGCACAGGGAGGGATCCTGAGAGCTGCTGACAGCTCCCTGGGCAACCCGGGAGCCTGGGGCAAGGCACGTCAGAAGAAGACACTGCACATGGCCCTGATCACCTCTGAAAAGAGGAAATTCTCCATGGAACACACAGCCCCCAGCTGGATCTCACCCTGGCTGGAAACCACCTCCAGGAGAACGAGGAGGTGAGGATGAAGGTGGTGAGCTCTCCCACCCTGCTGTCCTCAAGCCTTTTCTGAGGAGATAAACTTTGGAAGCCTACCTTGGAGAGCTGATTCTTGGAGGGGCAATAAGCTGGGATGGGAGCAGGTTCCTCCAGAGGGACCAGAGGAGGATGGGAGCAGTCAGAGCCAAGCCAAGGGGCATCAGGGGACCCCCAGGGGGAGTCCAGGAGCATCTCACCCAGTGGAGACCTCAGCAGCAGCCAGGACCAACCCAGGACAGCGTTGCCAACCCTCAGAGCTGGGAGACAACCATGGTTGAATCCCAAATATTTTCCTTTCACGGTTGAAGCTACCCACTTAATTAAAAGCAGGCTTGATAATTAAGCTTTCCAACCAACCCCTTCCTCTGCAGCCCTGCTGGCGACAGAGATCTTCATTTGCTGGGGATGGAGAGAGGGAGAAATGAGGCTGCAGCTTCTCAGAGCCTGGAGGGGTTGGTTGAGCTGCTCTGTGCAAGGAGGTCAGGGGGGAATCCAACCACTAAGCCCCAGGGTGATGGAGCAGAGCTCTGGGGAAGGGGCTGAGCCTTGGACCCAGCCAGGGATCACCCCGAGGAGCAGCATCATTAAAATCCCACAGCTTTGGAAACTGATGGAGCTGCCCTTGTAGCTCTGTGGTGGTGTTAAGAGGTGGTGACCACCAGCAGGCTTCAACCCCCTCTAAAGATGCCACGTTCAACATCTCCACGAGAAGCCAGCCTGAAATGTGTCCCAAACAACCTCTGGCAAAAGCCAGGGACACGAGGACATCCCAGAGTCACCTTCCCCCTGAGCCTGATCTCAAGAGACACAAACCTGCTGGGAAAAAGGTAAAAAAACCAAACAGGGAGCAAAACTAATTGCATCACTCCGTGCCCTTAGGACAACCTTTGGATCCTGGTGGCTTTTGCCAGGGAGAAGAATGAAAGTCAAACTAATTAAGGGACAACCATGCCCCTGGTACAAAGTATGAAGGTTCTAAAAGTCTGGGGAGCTGTTGGGAAGCTCTGGGCTCCTGGATCCACTTCCCTTCTGTTGTTCTGGGAGCTGCTGTGAGGGGGAAGCTGCTTTTTCCTTGTCCTTTTTTTTCATTTTGAGCATGAACTCAGAGCTCCAAAATGGTGTGTGGTGGAAACCCTCAGTCCTGGAAATGTTTCTGATCCTGCCCCCAGGCACCTAACCTGCTTTTCATGGAAATAATTCAACGCTGCCTGAACAGCCCCAGGAAGATGTCCCAGGACAAGCAGCAGGCACTGAGCCATGGACACCCTACGTGGGCTGGGACCCCCCAAGGACATGGTCCAAGCCCTGACAGACACCACCTCAGCTGGTATCAGTGCAGAACCTGCAGCAAGGGACCAACAAGAATGGCAAAGAGAGTCATAGAATGATAGAACCACAGAATGGTTTGGGTTGGCAGGGTCCTTAAAGATCATCTAGTTCCAAACCCCTGCTATGGGCAGGGACACCTCCCACCAGAGCAGAGAAGTCCCTCCAGCTCCCACCTGAGCTGGCTAAGGACCAGAGAACTCACAACTGTGGAGAACCATGAATATTCAGCCTGGTCTGACTGGGTGAATGGGGACTACGGGTGCAGAAGCACTAGAAGGAAGAAACAGCAGAAAAAGGGCTGAAAAATGGTAGATGTGGATGGTGGCCAAGTTAACAAGTCCTTCAAGATGTCAGCACACATCTACCTGCAGCATGCCAGGAGACAAAAACCAGAGGTAAACCCTGGGATGGGACAGGGTGGGTGGACTCACCACTGTCAGCTCCTCCAAGGCACGAAAAGGCTCGTGCAAAACCTCAGAAGAAGCCAGAAGGTGTGAGGAACAAAGGAGCTGCCACCTCCATCCCACCTCCAGGAATCCTGTGCTGACCTCCTGGCCACCAGCAGCTTGTGTCCAACACGTCCTGCTCCCATGACTCCATGGATTAGGAGAATCTGAGCTTGGATCTGTGAAACCCATTTTGGGTGGCATTGATTTCAAACTCAAACCACCTTCCTCTGGTTTAAGGTCTTGCCTGGGGCCTTGCTGATGCAATGCTGGAGCCTTATTTCCCCACAAGGTGATTTCACCCTGGTCACCACCATCATCAACAGGTACACAAAACCACCAGAGGATGGAGTGAGAGGAGCCCAGGGAGAACACAAACAAGCCAATATCTCAGAGGAACATCAAACTCGTGACAGAGCTGAGCCTGAGATTTCAGGTCCCAGCTCTTCTCAACCCTCTTGGCAAATCATCCCCTCCCCAAAACAGCTTGAAAACCAAATTGCCCATCTGGGAGACACACAATACTTCCAGCTACGCTGCCTTTCCAGCCTAGATCCTAGGTTTTAAGGAAAAAAAAGGTTCTTTTTAGTGCCACGATGTCCATTTTTGATGGAAGACCTTCATTGTGTAAAGGGGGTGAAGAAAAGAGTGAAGAAAAGAGCTCTGAAAACGCAGCTGGAGATGTAAGACTCAAGCAGCATCATGATACCCAACCCTTGGACCATATTCTGCTACTTAGTGACGTGCTGACCAAAAAAAAACTGGGGAAGCCAAAAAAAACCCCAAACTAGAGCCAGGTTTGGAACTGGGAATTTGCTCGTGCCACTCAAGAGAGGTGGAGTGGTGCCAGAAGCTGCAATTTATGGAGTTTTAAAGGTTTGCATGAATCCTAAACCATCTTCTCCATCACTCCAGCCTCTTCCAGGGAGGAGCACCCCAAATGAGGTGGGATTGATGGTGGGGAGCCCCACGACACCTTCCCCCAGGCAGTGGGCTCGAGGTGCTGACTGTGTGATTCACCGAGGGATTCAGCAAGGCTGGGGGGGGGGTGGGTGCTGCTGCCACGCAGGCAGGGATGATCCCAGACCCAAAAAGGGGTTCAAGGCAGGGGGAATTCAAGCACAAAACCTGCTGGGAGAGCCCCAAGGCCACGCCAGCTTCAGAAGGGAACTTCATCTGCTGCCTTTATCATCAAGGCTTAACAAACGTTAAGCACTCAGTGGGGTTTTTTTTCCCTTTAATGAGGAACACTTTATTTTTTTCAAAGGAAAAAATATATCTACCTCCTGCCCTTACTTCTGCAAGTCCCCATGAGGATTCGTGCCAGCTCTGCCCAGCCTAAAACCTCTCCACGTGGATTTTCAAGGTCACCACTGAAATCCATCGTTCTCGGCTCGAGGCGCCCGAAGCCACCTCGCCAAACTTCCACCCCTGAAAGGAACCCGAAGGGAAACACCCCAGGGAAGGAGGCCTGGGAGGATGCAAACCCCCTTCATCAACCCCACGCTGGTAGAAATGCTCAAGGGAGTGGCAGCAAAAGGGATTTTTCCTCTCCTCCTTATCCCAACTGGGTTGTAGGAGAGCCCGGTTGTGCCAACACCCCGACGCTCGTCCCCAAAACACCCCCCTCTCCAAGCTGCTTTGGGGGGCAAGGAGCCATCGTGGCTTTACCAGCCCCATCCTAGGGACTGTCATATGGAAGACTGAAAACGTGAACCTCTCAAAATCTAAAGTGATTTTTCCTTTCTCTTGTTTTTTTGTTGAATTCCCTGGCCAGCCCGTTTCCAATCTCCGCGTCCCCCTCGCGACTGAATGTGCCACGAGTGGCTGGGAACTGAATCTCACAGCTCAGTTCTGCCACAGAAAAATCCTCCTTTCACAGGAGGAGAAACTATGGCTGAGATAAAAATCCCTTTACCCAAATCCTACCGAGCCTCTGGCACCTCCCCTGGGCCAGCCCGGTGACAGCGCCGGCGGCTGTGCCACCAAAAAGGGGCATCTGGGGGCTTGAAAGTAGCAGATTCCTCAACTTCTGGCTTGGGAAAGGGGCTCCTCTGAATGCCAGCTTGGACTCACAAATTGGGGACTATGGGATACACCAGGATCACCTTAGCAGTGACCAGGGACACCCCACCAGCCTTCTCCACCACAGACAGGATATTCTGCTACGATTTTGGACAAGCCTGGCTCAGGGAGAGAGATGGGGAAGGGGAAAAACACCCAATTTAGGGGAAAAAAATACCCTAATTATTGTCACCTTTCTGCTTTCCAGCAAAGGGACCTGTCTCTGGGTGGGGGGTTTGGTCCTAACCACCCCTGTTGACCAAGCAAGACCCTGGGGACCCACCATATCTTCACACCAAGAGGCACCATCAAGGTCCATACGTTATATTTTTTTGAATAGCATAAAAATAAACAGGAGCCTTCAAGTATCTGGGCTGTAAAAAGGCTCTTTTGATCCAAATCCAAATATTTTTGGGCTAGCCATCAGTGTGGCAACCGAATGTCTGATTTCAGGGACCTCCAAGAAGGTCCCTCCTCCACTGCCCTGCTCAGAGGAACATCAGTTCTCAAACTCTTTTCATCTGAACCAAAGATGAACCAGGGTGGAACTTGCACAGTGGAGCTACAGACATCAAAGAACAGGAGCAGAAAATGCTCAAAAAGCCACAGAAGGGGGAAACCACAAGAAGAAACTAGAAAGAAAGTGTGTTGGTGGGATAGAGAGAGAGAAAAAGGCTGCTCCAGAAGAAGTCAGCAAAGGAGAAGACACTTGGAGTGTCATATCACAGAATAAAAAAGCAAAACCACTTCAAAGAATTAAAAACAAGCAAAAAAAAAACCCAAAAAAAACCCAAAAACAGGGAAAAGGGGAGGAAAAAACATCTAGAGTTAGAGAAGTTATAGATATGGAAGGAAGTCCTGGAGAACCAAGTCTTTCTAGATAGACCTTCAGAATAACAATGGAAGAACAGTGGCCAGGTACCATTTTCCCTGCTGGCTGAAGGGGGGTTGGACTAGATGACCCTCAAAGGTGCCTTCCAACCCCAACCAGTTTGTGGTTTATCATTTTATTTTGTCCAGGAAGGATGCTGTCATTGGCATGGTAGAGCCTGTAGGGCCAAAGCTGTGGAAGAGCCAAGTGGAGAAGGTCACAGAATTGTAGAATCATGAAATTGTTTTGGTTGGAAAAGACCTTCAAGATCATGGAAACCTGAAATCACCTCAGCCCTGCCAGGTCCCCACTGCCCCGTGTCCCTCACCCCACATCTCCACGGCTTGGGAACCCCTCCAGGGGTGGGGACTCCACCACTGCCCTGGGCAGCCTGGCACAGCCCTGGGCAACCCTCCAGGGCAAGAAATTGTTCCTCAGGGGCAACTGAAACCTCC
>NW_008631550.1:15759-18974 GCF_000691845.1 Merops nubicus
CCTGTCAGGAGCTGTGCAGAGCCAGAAGGTCTCCCCTGAGCCTCCTTTGCTCCAGGCTCAACAACCCAACCACAGAGACCTACACAGTCCAGCTGTGGCAAGATGGCACAAGGGTAAAGAAGGAAAAGGAGATGAGAGCCAAAATTAAAACCATTATTCTACCAAAGTCCCAGCACCCAAGAGAAGACTCTACATCATCTACAGCCCTGCAGAACGTGAGGCTCAGGACTAAACCCATCACCTGCCCAGTACCCAAGCTCCTGACTGCATTCTTTGAAAGCACAGGATTATTTTGAGGGATTCCTTCCAAATTTTCTCCTCTTGACAGCCCTGGAGGAACAGGGAAGAGCATGACAGAAATTCAAATTAAAAGAAATGAAAAA
This sequence comes from Merops nubicus, assembly GCF_000691845.1. Taxonomy (NCBI): domain Eukaryota; kingdom Metazoa; phylum Chordata; class Aves; order Coraciiformes; family Meropidae; genus Merops; species Merops nubicus. The sequence continues at coordinate 16,143 of NW_008631550.1, forward strand.
TCGTGAATTTGAATTGAATTTAAAAAAAATGAGAAATATGAGAGACCCCCCTGCAGTGCTGGGGCAGCTCTGGAGTCCTCAGCACAGCAGAGCCAGGGACCTGCTGGAGCGGGGCCAGAGGAGCCCCAGCAATGCCCCGAGGGGGGAACCCCTCTGCTGGGAGCCCAGCAGGAGAGAGTTGGGCTGGGGCAGCTGAGAGGAGAAGGCTCCAGCTGGGGAGACCTGCTGGGGGCTGCCAGGACTGCCGGGGGCCTGCCAGAAACCTGGGGGGGACTTTGGAGCAGGAGCTGTTGGGACAGGACAAGGGGGGATGGTTGGAAACTCCAAGAGGGAGATTGAGACTGGAGAGAAGGAAGAAATTGTTGCTGCTGAGGGTGTTGAGCCCCTGGCCCAGGCTGCCCAGAGAGGTGGTCAATGCCCCATTGACCTCTAAAATGCAGCACCTCAAAGGATCTCATTCCAGGTTAGGGAGGGGAATTGAGGTTTAATTTCTCCAGGACATGACTGCCTCACAGTGAGCAGATGACATTCCAGGAGGATTTCAGGGATGAAACTCGTTTTGATGCTAAATGAAGGAATGGAAAATGTTCAAATCAGCTCCCAGCTTCACCCACATCCCATGAGGACCCTCCAGCAGTCTTCTTGGAAAAGCCTCCAGAAGTCTCTAGTGACTGCAAGCTCTAGAAACAACAGCAAATCAGATGAGAGCACCAAGCACCTCCACTGCTCTGTGTCTTGTGCTTCACATGGAAACACACCAACCAGCCTACCCTGGCCAGCTACAATGATCTCACTCCATCAGCACCAATCTTTGTCATCTACTAATTATTTATAGGGACAAACATTCGTCATGAGATTTATCATCATGTTCAAACAGCCAAAAACTCCCCCAGGAACCTGCAGCTTCTCCCCAGAGAGGGTTGTGCTCCACTTCTCCAACAGCAGCATCTCAAGTCAAAGTTCTGCACCTGGGTTGGGCCATTCCCAGCCATGATCACAAACTGGTTGAGAGGAGCCCTGAAGAGAAGGACCTGGGGGTGTTGATGGAGGGGAAGCTCAACATGACCCAGCTCAGGGGGCCAACTGCATCCTGGGGTGCATCAAGAGGAGTGTGGCCAGCAGATCAAGAGAGGTCATTCTGTGATTCTCCCCCTTTACTCAGCTCTTCTGAGACCTCACCTCAAATTCTGTGTCCCATTCTGGTGTCCCCACCATCAAAGGGACAGAGAGCTGTTGGAATGAGTCCAGAGGAGGCCACAAAGATGATCCAGGGGCTGGAGCATCTCTGCTGTGAGGACAGGCTGAGGGCACTGGGGTTGTTCCGACTGGAGAAGACTCCAGAGGGACCTTAGAACTGCCTCCAACACCTGAAGGGAACCTCCAGGAAGGCTGGAGAGGGACTTGGCACAAGAGTGTCCAGGGACAGGACAAGGGGAAATGGTTTAAACTGGAGGAGAGCAGGTTTAGACTGGATCTGAGGAAGAAGTTCTTCAGTAGGAGGGTGGTGAGACTCTGGACCAGATTGCCCAGAGAGGTTGTGGATGCCCCTCCCTGGAGGTGTCCAAGGCCAGGTTGGATGAGGCCTTGAGCAACCTGGTCTAGTTGAGAGGTGTCCCTGCCCATGGCAGGGGGTGGGATGAGATGATCTCTAGGCTCCCTTCCAACCTAAACAATTCCATGATTCTGTGATTCTTTGGCCCTCCTGCACATGCCCATGGACCACGCTGGAGCTGAGGAGAATAAACACAACATGAAAGGCTCAGCACCTTGCTGAGGTGGTCAAATCCACAGGATTGTGTGAACATCCTTTGACAGCCAAGCCCCAGAGAGGTCTCCTTCCCTCTCCAGGTAGCAAAGAGCACATGAGGGGCACCCGAGGTAAAGAGCTGAAGGGGAAAGTGAGAACCAAATATCATTGTTTTGGTAAAAAAGCAACAAAACCAAGCTGCACACTCCAGCCTGTGTGTCTGGCAGGGTGAATTCAACCCTCTCCAGGCTTCTTCCACCACTTCAAAAAAACCTTTCAGAGACTGGAGAAGTTGTTAAGTTCTGATTTCTGCGTCTAGAAAATGAAGCTCATGGTAAATGTCTGGTTGAAGAGACTGTCAGCACTTAATGTTTCTATTTACTCCAGTCCAAAAGAGTGAACTTGAAATAAAAACTGAACTTAATGAAGCTTGTCACATCCTCTCAGGCATGCCAGCTCCAGTGCTGAGCAAGATGCTTCCCTGGCCTCCACGCCACAAACTCCAAAACATCAACATGGTGCCTGAAAGCCCCAAGTCCCTCCCAGCCCAGGGTCATAGAAACACAGAATCATTAAGGTTGGAAAAGACCTCTAAGATCATCAAGTCCAACCATCAAGCCAACACTCCCATGACCACTAAACCAAGTGCCACATCTACCTGTTTTTTGAAGCCTTCCAGGGATGGTGACACCACCACCACCTCTCTGGGCAGCCTGTTCCAGCAGCTCACCACACTCCCTCCCAGCTCAGAGGAAGAAATTGGTGACAAAACACAACTCAACCCAATTTTTCTCATCTTGGAGATGCTCGGGGGTTGCTTGGTCCCTGCTCTGCATCAGCAGCTCCAAGGCCTAAGCACGTGTTGCTGTGAGGTGTCCACACACGTGTGGCTGTGGCAGAGTTGTGATGGATGAAGCTTTGACAGCAAACTGTATCCAAACCATTGCACCAGGAGAGGGACCTGCTGGAGCGGGGCCAGAGGAGCCCCAGCAATGCCCCGAGGGGTGAACCCCTCTGCTGGGAGCCCAGCAGGAGAGAGTTGGGCTGGGGCAGCCCCAGAGGAGAAGGCTCCAGCTGGGGAGACC
>NW_008631550.1:19160-29340 GCF_000691845.1 Merops nubicus
TCCCTGGCACCATCCCAGGGGAGGTTGGATGAGCTCTGAGCACCCTGCTCTAGCTGCAGATGTCCCTGTCCCTGCAGGGGGTTGGACTAGATCTCCTTAGAAGGTCCCTTCCCACCCAAAGAGTTCTATGGTTCCATTATCTCCCTGCTTTTGGGGGGGTGACCACACTGACAGTTGTCCCCCTGGCTGCTCCCACACCGCTGCCCCTGTGGGAGAAGATGACAACCACCCCTAGGAGCTGCAGCAAGACCTGCACCCTGCCCCTCTTCCCCCAGCTGCCACCCTGGTGACAAGCACAAACAGCCTGGGGAGGTTATGAGAGCACACAAAGGCATGGCCAAACCTTGTGGGTTGGGGGGTTTTGGGTGGTGACCTGACAGTGTTGGGTTAATGGTTGGACTTGGTGATCTGAATGACTTTTCCAACCTAAAGGATTCTATGATTCTACAAATCACAGGATATATGGGTCAGGACAGATCTGGGGTTCATCATCACTTCTCCAAGTATCAACCCAAAACTTCTGAGCCTTCTCCTGAGAAGCAGGTGGATGATACCCTGGGATGGGTTGCCCAGGGAGGGGGTTGAGGCCCCATCCCTGGGGGTCTTTAAGGCCAGGCTGGAGGAGGCTCTGGGCAGCCTGATCTAGTGGGAGGTGTCCCTGCTCCTGGCAGAGGGGTTGGAACTGGGGGATCCTTGTGGTCCCTTCCAGCCCTGACAGATTCTGATCTGTTTTAGCAGAGGACTTTAGAGCCCTAATGGCTCAATGGTTGGACTTGATGATCTTGAAGGTCCCTTCCAACCTAAAGGATTCTATGATTCTATTCTATGATTCTATGATATATCCTCACCCATGTCTGTGGTCATCCAACACTAGAGGACACCACCAAGAGAGAAACTTGAAATCCAGGTTCCCTGGTGCCAGGCAGGAGCTGATGGTCAGTACCAGCTGGACCTGCAAAGGGATTTCTCCTTCCTGAATGTTACCCTTGATGACCCCTGCTAAAATCACCATTTTCCTCCTATCCACCCAAAATCTGCAGCAGCAAACTCCTCTGGGTACGTCCCCTGTGAGGCTTCCAGGTCCTGCCCTGACCTGAGGGATACCCTGAACTGAAGCTTGGTTCTCCTCCAGCTTTCAGGCTGTGCTTCAAGGCAGGATGGCCAAGAGGAAGAGTTTGCATTTCTCTCCCCAGAACCATCTCCAGCTCAGGTGTGGACACATCTGACCACGGTTTCACCTCCTCCACCACACACTGCAGGTCAACCAGGCACACATCACTTCCACACCTACAAACTCCAAGACCTTCTGGGCTAGAAAAGAAGCTTCATGATGCAAAACCTCCACGAGCTGTGGGGAAGGGAAGGGTGAATTTTGCTGTTGAAATTGAAACTCAGCCTGGAACTGGTAAGCAACGAAACCTAAAGAGCTTCTTGATTGGAGATATTGATTGAATTTATTGAGTCATGTAGCAAGACTTGCTACATAATGTGTGTATGGATCTTTATATAATTATTATTTTACATTTATCATGGAATTATAGAATGGTTTGGATAGGGAAGGGAACTTTCAAGGTCACCCAGTCCAACCTGGGCCAGGGGCTCACCACCCTCAGGGTCAAAAATCTCTTCCTTCTCTCCTAACTAGGAGAGAAGTTAGTTAGGACAACTAACCCAGAGCTCAATATCACCCCGAGGGGTGGGCTGCTGCACCAGTGACCCTGAGCTTGGTGGACCTGCTGCCTGGTCCCTGTGGGATCAATGAAACCCTTCCTCAACCTCTGCTCTTCTAAGGCCAGCAGGATGCTCTTCTTCATCCTTTTGGGTACTTCCAGCCCCAAAATGCTTCACAAACCCCCCAGTGAGGAGTGAAGGCTCCATGCAGACCCTCCTTTTGCCAGGGGAGGGACTGGTACCTCCTTACTCCTCTTACTGCAGTTTTAATGCTTCATGAGAGGTTCCACAACAGGAATAATTATGAAGCTGTTACGAAAGTCGCCGACCTCCCCCAGAGCAGAGAGGTCCTGAGGGTTCAATTACGTGACAAGAGAAAACAATCAAGAGACACCCTGGGTTCAGCCTGGCTTTTAAAAATGCCTTGCCTTTGTTATTCTCACCTAATTGTCATGGCTTAGGTAACGAGTCCTAATTGGGAGCAGGGTCTGCAGGGCACCTGCCGTGGCCTCAGCAACACCAGGTTCCACACTGTCATCGAATCCCAGACTGGTTTGGGTGGGAAGGGACCGTCTAAGGAGATCCAGTCCAACCCCCCTGCAGGGACAGGGACATCTGCAGCTAGAGCAGGGTGCTCAGAGCTCCATCCAACCTCCCCTGGGATGGTGCCAGGGATGGGGCAGCGACCACCTCTCTGGGCAGCCTGGGCCAGGGGCTCAACACCCTCAGCAGCAACAATTTCTTCCTTCTCTCCAGTCTCAATCTCCCTCTTGGAGTTTCCAACCATCCCCCCTTGTCCTGTCCCAACAGCTCCTGCTCCAAAGTCCCCCCCAGGTTTCTGGCAGGCCCCTGGCAGTCCTGGCAGCCCCCAGCAGGTCTCCCCAGCTGGAGCCTTCTCCTCTCAGCTGCCCCAGCCCAACTCTCTCCTGCTGGGCTCCCAGCAGAGGGGTTCCCCCCTCGGGGCATTGCTGGGGCTCCTCTGGCCCCGCTCCAGCAGGTCCCTGGCTCTGCTGGGCTGAGCTGAATGCTGGTTTCCTCCCCCAGATCCTCAGCTGGAAACACAGGGTGTTTCTGTGGGAACCAGGGGACAGCACACGAAAATCAGTTACCACAACAAAACCCATCCCAGTCTGACCAGTGAGATGCTCAGGGACCCACTGCACGTATGGTGGCTTCAACAGGAGGATCCAGCAGAGATCCCAGTTGGCCAAGGAGCACTGTGATCCTGCTTCCCACCACCCAGCTCACTCAATCACTGCAGGGAGAGGAACCCAGCCCTCTCTATTATGAATTATTTTAGGAGGAAGATCCACGTGCCTACGATCACCTCCAAGCTGCCCTCAGAGCACAACTCCCCAGCACCACAGAGCAACTGGAGCCATCACCACATTCCCCAGAGTACACCCCATGGTGGCACGTGCAAAAAAAGTCACAAAACTCTCAGGAAATTTCCAAATCCTTAACCCTTAGGGGTCCCAATCTCACTATATCCTAAAGATTAAATGCACACAAGCTTCATCTTCTCACTTACATGCCCCCCAGGAAAAGCCACGGCCGTTTTCTGTGCGCTGAGGGTCGAGTCTCCACCAGGCAAAGCAGGAAAGGAGGGCAGGTAAATAAAAAGCAGGATGGAGAAGCTGCTCTCGTGAACGTTGGGCACAGCAGCAATCAGGAACCTCATCTAAAAAAAAAGAATCCCTGCTGCTGGGCACAGCCTTTGCTCTGAGCCTGGCTCCTGGGGCACAGCGGGGTCCCGAGGCGCTGCCCTGGCAGGGGCAGGATCCAGGAGGTGTGAGCCAGGACTGCTCAGGGCAGGGGGCTCTGCAGTGACCTCCTCCCAGCCAGCACCAAGGCAGGTCCCTGCTGCCCTCCTCAGAATCCTGCTTTCCAAGCAAACAAGCATAAAAAGTGATTCTCAAATTGCTGTAGTTTCAAAAGTTCCTCTTCTCAACACACGGCGGTGAGAAAAACAGGCACGGGACCACAGAATGGTGTGGGGGGGAAAGAACTTCAAGATGATGCTGGAGTCCAACTGTTCCCCATCCCTGCCAGGTCCCCACTGCCCCGTGTCCCTCACCCCACACCTCCACGGCTTGGGAACCCCTCCAGGGGTGGGGACTCCACCACTGCCCTGGGCAGCCTGGCACAGCCCTGGGCAACCCTCCAGGGCAAGAAATTGTTCCTCAGGGACAACCTCAACCTCCCCTGGGGCAACTTGAGGCCCTTTCCTCTTGTCCTGTCCCTTGTTCCTTGGGAGAAGGGCTTTGTTTCCTTCCTCTGGATATGAACCAGACCCAAAATGTCCTTCTTGGAGTGAAGAGCCCCAGCTTGACCCCAGGATTTGAGGTGCAGCCTCCCCAGTGCTGAGTGCAGGGGGATGATCCCTGCTGGCCACACCAGTGCTGAGCCAAGCCTGGATGCTTGATTAGAACAATTTTGGTAAGGAGACATCAAACCCCAGGTTGGAATGAGATGATGCCTCCACAGCTGATGACAGTCCCCAAGGAGGAGGTATCTCCCCCCTCTTCCTGCACATCAGTCCTGCCAGGACAGGGTCCACGTGCCCTTCACTTGCCCCACACTCCTCACAGACATGGGGCATCACGTTCAAACCACATGTTGGAACGATCCAACCAGGTGAGAGGCAGGAGAAAAACCATCCCCTGCCATCTCCCACAGTATGAAACACCTCTCTGGGGATGCTGGAGAGAAAAGCCTGGAAAAGCACCTCTTGGGGTGGGTCTGTGCAGGGCTCTGGGCATTCAGCTTCATCTCTCTCAAACATTGAACCCTCCAGAATTTGATATTCCCTCTGCTCAACCGCAGTCCCTTGCAGAGCAGGTCCTGCAACATTTTCCCCAGGTTGTGCAAGATCCCTCAGGGGCCAAGTCTGCTGGCAAAGCAACGGCTGTTGGAGAAGGGGTGCAGGCAAGGTGGTCCCCGTGGCCAGCACGTGCACCTGCAACGTGTCCTCTGCTCCAGGGAGTCTCCAGAGCTTGGAGAAGAAAGGTTCAGGCTGTGTTTTGAGACCTCCAGGAGAAAGGACTGGCCCTCGGGATGGAGCAGAGCTGTTCTCAGCCCCATGAGCTTCACAGCCAGCTTTTTCTTCCCAGATCTCCCCCTAGAAATGGCCTTTGTAGTCACAGGGTCAAACCCCCCATGAACTCAAAGCCACTCCCCCCAGTCTGGCTGCAGAGTGGACTCCTACAGTCACAGCATCTGCAAGAGCCAAACCAGAAATGTCCTCAGAGCTGCACAAGGCTCAGGTTCCTCAGGCAAGGGTGGGAAGGAATGACCTGAGTGGGAAGGGCTTCAAGAGATGAGGAAGTTGTAGTTACTGTGGTGACAGAGGACTGTGCTCATCAGGGTCCTCTGCTCACCTGAAGAACCAAACGTCACCCCAAAATGCCACTGCAAGAAACACAGAAACACAGGCTGATGGACCACCAGTGGTCTGGGGGTCCAGCTGAGATGCAGGGTCTAGTCTGATGGGCCAAAGCTGGAGCTAAAGAGCACCTGAGATAAACTTATCTATGGCCAAGTATCCCCTGGGAACCTCCAAACTCCAGCACCTGAGGTACAGGGCAAACCTATCCCTGCTCCATCCCAAGGACTTGGAAGATCAGACATCCTGCTTCAGAGTCCAGAGCCCAAGTGTGGGGAGGAGCAGCTGAGGGAGCTGGGGGTGCTGAGCCTGGAGCAAAGGAGGCTCAGGGGAGACCTTCTGGCTCTGCACAGCTCCTGACAGGAGCCTGGAGCCAGGGGGGGTCGGGCTCTGCTCCCAGGGAACAAGAGGGAAACAGCCTCAAGTTGCCCCAGGGGAGGGTTCAGTTGTCCCTGAGGAACAATTTCTTGCCCTGGAGGGTTGCCCAGGGCTGTGCCAGGCTGCCCAGGGCAGTGGTGGAGTCCCCACCCCTGGAGGGGTTTCCAAGCCATGGAGATGTGGGGTGAGGGACACGGGGCAGTGGGGACCTGGCAGTGTTGGGTTAACTGTTGGACTCAATGTTCTTAAGGTCTCTTCCAACCTAAACCATGCTCTGATTCTCTGAACCTATCAGCTACTCATTACCAGGGATTAGAGAGACATTTTTTCCTCAAGAGAAGCTGCTCCCTCATTCCACTGCTGGTTTCTCCCTGGTTCCTGGCATCACTGGATGGTGTTGGCCAGGGCAGGACTCAGGCTCCTTGCTGACCAGTGCCATCTGCCTGCTCCCCAGTCCCACACTCCACCTCCTTCCTCAGCAGCTCCACACAAACAGCATTGACCTCATCACCAGCAACCTCATTAACCCACCAGGAGCTGGCCTGCAGCACGACCCAGGGCACAAAGCCCCTCAAACCCCTTCCCTAATGAATTCTGGACTGCTCAAGCCCAAACCCATCATGTTTCTCAGGAGGTTCCAAAACTGAAACCAAAACTGAGCTGGGAAACGAAACCATGCTCAAATTCCAAAGTATTTTTATGAGTTTTTGGGGTTTTTTTAATTCCAAAGTTCTTCTTGTCCTACAAAAATAATAGGATGAAGTCTTTCTCCAAAATATTTTTAAGGTCTCCTGAGAAGTTGCTGTCCTATAAAAACTTTACAGCTTCACCAACTGCTCTGAGTGGATGTGAATTTTTGTGGCACTCACAAACTGCTTCTCTTTGATTTCCAGATCAGCACAATCCCTCCTGTGCCCAGGATGGGGAGAAATCCCACCAGAGGAACTCGAGGAAGCTCAGACCTGCTTCAGATCAGCTCAAGCAGGGTTTGCATCCAGCCACAGCCTAGTAGTTTATATCTAATATATATAATATGTACATTGCAGCCTTTCAGTGCTCAAAGGGGGGCTACAAAAAATATGGGGATGGAGCTCTTGGCAGGGTCTGCTGTTTCTAGGCAGAGTCTCAGCAGAACACAGAATCATGGAATCATTTTGGTTGGAAGAGACCTTCAAGATCCTGGAGTCCAGCCCCCCCCCAGCCCTGCCAGGTCCCCACTGCCCCGTGTCCCTCACCCCACATCTCCACGGCTTGGACACCCCTCCAGGGGTGGGGACTCCACCACTGCCCTGGGCAGCCTGGCACAGCCCTGGGCAACCCTCCAGGGCAAGAAATTGTTCCTCAGGGACAACTGAAACCTCCCCTGGGGCAACTTGAGGCCCTTTCCTCTTGTCCTGTTGTCCCTTGGGGGCAGAGCCCGACCCCCCCCTGGCTCCAGGCTCCTGTCAGGAGCTGTGCAGAGCCAGAAGGTCTCCCCTGAGCCTCCTTTGCTCCAGGCTCAGCACCCCCAGCTCCCTCAGCTGCTCCTCCCCACACTTGGGCTCTAGACCCTTCCCCAGCAGCTCCCTTCTGTAGGGTGGGACATCTTGTGCAGGGTGAGGATGCCCACCAGAAGCAGCAGGGTGCACAGGAGGGAAGTCTGGTGGGCAGACAGCTCACACAGGATTCAGAGGGGACACGTGGGTGAGGGAGGGCAAGAGGCTGAACTCTTCAGGCATGACATCCCAACCAACCATGCAGCAACACTCCTTCTAAGAAGGAAGGTACAAGTTCAAGCCAACCAACCTGTGCAGACTGAATCAGAGCCTTATATGCAAATGTGGTGGCCTTTGGGTATTTTCTGAGTTACCATCTTAGATCTGGAGTTGTTACACTCAAGGAGCTGAGCCTCAGCCACGAGCCTGCCCCAAAAATCACCCCAGAGCTGTCCTCAGCCAGTCAACCCCTCACGACCATGACCACAGAAGTGAGACCTTCCCCATGCAGCACCTCCTGGCATGATTTTAAACAAGATTCTGCTAATTAATTATGGAAAAAAACAGGTTAGCAGTTGTAATGAACTGATGAGGGACCAGTAGTTGTGAAGCTACTGGCACCACCAGCTCTCTGCTCATCAGGCTGCCCCTTGGGGTGGGACCTTTGACCAACAGGTTCAAGGACAGAGGCCACTGTCAGACCTTAAAAAGGTAACACATCACAGAAGCACAGAATGGGTTGGGTTGGAAGGGACCTTGAAGATCATCTGGTTCCAGGCCTGCTGCCATGGCTGTCCACCAGAGAAGGTTCCACCTAGTTCCAAGCCCCTGCCATGGGCAGGGACACCTCCCACTAGACCAAGTTGCTCAAAGCACCATCCAGCCTGGTGTTGAACACCTCCAGTGGTGGAGCATCCACAGCTTCCCTGGGCAACCTGGGCCAGGGTCTCACCACCCTCAGAGTGAAGAACTTCTTCCTTACCTCTAATCTCAATCTCCCCTTTCCAGTTTGAAGCCATCACCCCTCATCCTATCCCTACAACCCCTTGTAAAAAGTCCCTCCCCAGCTTTCTTGGAGGCCCCATTCAGATACCAGAAGGCTGCAATGACATCTCCCTGGAGCCTTCTCTCCTCCAGGCTGAACAACCCCAACTGTCTCAGCCTGGCCTTGCAGGAGAGATGCTCCAGCCCTCAGATCATCTTCGTGGCCTTCCTCTGGACCCACTCCAGTATATGGGTACCATCAGCTTAGGAAGATCCAAGGGTTGGTGCTGGCCAAGCTGGAAGCATCTCTCTTCACCTAGGAATGCTGGGGAGGAAACTAATGCAGCTTATTTATTTCTACAGCAATTAATCCAGACTCAATGCAAACAAACATTGGCCAACTCTTAACAGGGCTTCAGTTTTCTCCCCACACATCTCCAAGGTGAGGAATGCCCTCTAAGGTCATCACAACCCAGAGGGAGAGGAGGTGGGGAGTGGCAGTGTGACAAATTTTCTCCCATCTGCAGTCCTGAAGTTTCTCCAGCACGATTAAGTTGTCAGAAATCCACTTGATAAGCCAAAAACCAACAACCCAACAGCAAAATGTAAACTCAGCTTGCTGGGAACTTTTAAGTGAGCAAGAAGTGTGTGTAGGTGCCATGTGAGGAGAGGACAACCTGCATGAGCAAGGGGCTTCTCCAGGCTCACTGGCACAATGCAGGTGAGAAGATGAAGAGGCTGCAGAATCATAGAATCATAGAACATCCAGGCTGGAGGGATCTCCAGAGGTCATCCAGTCCAACCCCTCACCATCAGCAGGGACATCTCCAACTAGATCAAGCTGCTCAGAGCTTCATCCAGCTTGATCTTGAATGTCCCCAGGGATGGATAATTATGTAACAAATGGAACATTTTTCCCCCCTAATCAAGACCCCAAATTTCTAGGGAGCTACTGATGCTGTGGTGAGAGGGAGTCAACACCAAAGAGATGACCACCCATTGGAGCAAGGGACTTGCCAGGAATAGTGACATTCATTTTTCATAAGAGGTTGGAAACCACACCTGGGAAGGTGGCACCTTCCTTCCTTAATGTCAGTGAAGGTGCAGAGAAGGTCCCTCTGAGCAGCCTTGGGTCAACTCCAGCTCTGTTTGGTTTGGGAAGGGCAGTGATCTCCTCAGGTTGGGTGTCAGTGAGGAGCTCACATCCTAAACTCTTCAGGATTGTACATACTCAGGAGTTAGAGACTATTTTTATCTCTTTCTCTCTCTATATATAAATTATATACAAATATATATATTTATAAATTATAGATACACTTAGATATATAAAGATTACACACAGGTCACGAGGAAACGGCCCCAAGTTGCCCCAGGGGAGGTTTCAGTTGTCCCTGAGGAACAATTTCTTGCCCTGGAGGGTTGCCCAGGGCTGTGCCAGGCTGCCCAGGGCAGTGGTGGAGTCCCCACCCCTGGAGGGGTTTCCAAGCCGTGGAGATGTGGGGTGAGGGACACGGGGCAGTGGGGACCTGGCAGGGCTGGGGGGTGGTTGGACTCAATGATCTTAAGGTCTCTTCCAACCTAAACCATTCTCTGATTAAAAACAAAAGTTGAAGGGATGGGAGGGGCAGAGGGATGAGGGAAGGAACGTGGGTGGAAGGTGTGTGTAGAGGACACCAAAGGTAGAGAGCTGTGAATGTGGGCAGCTGGGGTGGGAACCCTGCAGTGCTGCTGTCCCCACCTTCTCTATAAAAAGGGTCAGAAGGGTGCCCAGCAATGATCTTTTTGGTACTTCTGCCCCCAAAATGAGGGCTGTGCCCAGCTGAACTGCCACTAGGCTGACCTCAAGGACTCCATTTCTTTTTTATTTTGTTTTTAAACAGGAGATTAGGGACTTGGCACAAGAGTGTCCAGTGACAGGACAAGGGGAAATGGTTTTAAACTGGAGGAGAGCAGGTTTAGACTGGATCTGAGGAAGAAGTTCTTCAGTAGGAGGGTGGTGAGCCCCTGGCCCAGGCTGCCCAGAGAGGTGGTCGCTGCCCCATCCCTGGCACCATCCCAGGGGAGGTTGGATGAGCTCTGAGCACCCTGCTCTAGCTGCAGATGTCCCTGTCCCTGCAGAGGGTTGGACTGGGTGACCTTGAAAGGTCCTTTCCCACCCAAACCATTCCATGAGTCTATGATGTCTTGATTCTGAAGTGCTGAGGTTCAACCCCCAGTCCTCAATGAGAGTTGCCATGTGGATGGTGTCCACAATGAGGCAAGAAAGCCCCTCCTGATGGGTTTTCAC
>NW_008631550.1:29603-34298 GCF_000691845.1 Merops nubicus
TGTCTCTGAGTCCCTGCTCCATCCCTGTGCTCCTGGCCTGGCTGCTCCCATCTCCCAGGGCTTGGCTCCTCTCCTGGCTGCTCCCTTCATGTCCCCTGTGGTGGGGGAGTGCAGGGACTTGTTCCTCCTCTGCTTGTCTGGCTTTTTGGGGTGTGATTTGGGAGTGGAGGGAGGAGTTTGGCTCCTGATCTACCCATTAATGATCATATCATTCTATGCTGGGCATGTGGTCAGCAGAAGAGATTCCAACTTTTGGGTCTATTTTTATGGGGGGTTTTTAATGTTGAAGGCACTTCAGGGGAGTTTGCTGGTGAGAAGATGAGCCCAGAGGAGCTGATGCTCTAAAAAGTTTCCTTATAAATTGTCAATTATATTTACTAATTTATTTGTTTTCAGGACCTAACCTGACAGCACCACAGGAGTTTTGTTTCTGCACCATGCCCAAACCCAGTGAGCTCCAGAGTTCACAGATGAACATGGATGGGTGGCTGAAGTCAGAAGAAGGCAGATGTTGAATTCCATCATGCTCCTATGGCCTTTGTCAGGGGGGAAATAGAGCAGCAGAGGCTACAGCTGATTTTAACTTAACCTGGGTCTGGTCAGGTTTAAAATCAGATTTAAAATTAGAGAAAGAAAAGTCCATTACTAACTCTCATGGTCATTTACCTCAGTATCTGCCAAAACACTTTAAAATGCATTCAGAGTATATGGAAATCAAACTTCTCACTGATCATCATCAGCCAGTTCTCAGAGGGGCTTGAGATGGCAAGAGATAAAGAATCTTTATCTAAAATCCTAATTTTTCTCTAAATATTGACTTATTTTGCAACGTTTCCATTCTTACCTGGTTGGGTTTTTAGGAATGATTTCACAGATATTCCAATCCCAACAAGCTAACTCAGGTTTCATGGCTTCTTCCAAAGCAACTGCCCTGACTGTTTATTGAGATTGCCCAACAAACTCATCCACAGGATGATTTTTGCTCCAACAGGGACCTAAATTCAGATTTAGATGAATTAGGAGCATAGCAATCATCAAAACCATTGCTATGGGGGAGAGGAGTGGCCAGCAAAGGGGTGTCCACCCAACTTTGGGGGTCTCTGTCCCTAGGGGTGGGCTCTCAGCTATGCTGGTCCTTCCAGCCCTGGTAGAGGAGTGGTAAAACACCTTCTACCTGTAGTGGAGCAGCTCAGGGGAAGAATGAGAGGAGAATCAGCAGGAGGAGGAGGAAGAAGAAAGAAACAGAAGAAAAAAAAATGGGGAAAATGAGAAAAGGGGAAAAAAAAGAGGAAAAAAGGAAAAGAAAGAATGAGGAAAAAGGAGCAAAGGGAAAAATAAAATGGTAGAAAAAGAAAGGGGAAAAGGAAAAAAAGTCAAAAAAGCTAAAAACTAGGAAAAGAGTGGGGAAAAGGGAAAAAGAGGGAAGGGAGAAAGGGCAGAAAAGGGGGTAGAAGAGCAGGAAAGATGGGAAAGGAGGGGAGGAAGCAAAATATCCCTATCTGAGGGGAATTTCAGGAACGCCTTTTTTCCATAACTCCCTCAAACCTATGTTCTCATTTGATTTGATGATGGAAAACACCTTCTAGGCCAAGGGTCTGGGTCACCTGCACAATAAGAGCCTCTTATGGTCCTACCCAACTATTTCAGCCAGGACCTGAGCTACAGTTTAGGATCATGCTCGTTTTTAACTCCCATTCTTTGGGTTTCATCTTGGCCTTGGGATTCTTCTGTGGAATATGATTTCAGTAACTCTCCATCATGACTTGGACACCATGTTCAAGTGCTCAGCTTTGAGAAACTACTTTGAGGAGCAGAAGGTCTGTCTTCTGAGGCAGGAAGTTTCTCCTCCTGCTCAGGTGGCACCTCCTGGGTTCCAGTTGGTGCCCGTTGCCCCTTGTCCTGTCCCTGGCACCACTGAGCAGAGTCTGGCCCCAGCCTCTTGCCCCCCGGGGCCCTTTAGCTCTTGCTCAGCACTGCTCAGATCCCCTCTGAGGCTTCTCTGCTCCAGCTCAGCAGCCCCAGGGCTCTCAGCCTGGCCTGGCACAGAGATGCTCCAGCCCCTCAGCAGCTTCCCAGCCTCTGCTGGACTCTCTCCAGTAGCTCCTGGTCTCTCTGGAACTGGACAGCCCAGAACTGGACCCAATACTCCAGATGCCTCCCCCAGCACTGATGCTCCATGCCTCTGGAAAACCCTGCATGGATTTTCCATGGAGGAAAACTTGCTTCTACTGAGTAACTGATAAAAAGTCTGTTTGATAAGGACAGGTCATTCATCCAGGAAAAAAAATGCACAAAGATCATTTTTTAAAGGAAATTGCTGTAGATTGTTGGGTGGAAACAAAGTTGGACTCCACTGACTACAGCAGTTCCCTTCTCTTGCCATAAACCAAACTCTTTTGGGCACTACCAGGTTTCTTCTATATTCCAACAGACCAAAAAAAATGATTTTAAAACCAGACTAGCTTCCCAACAGCTACCAACAAACACAGGGAAGAACCCAAATGATATTTTCCTAATCACCATCCTGCCTTTGAAAAGCAGGAGAGAATTTCTGTGTTAAAGGTAGATAATTCCACAATCCTCAGCCCCTGCCCTTCCTCCTCCAACAGTTAAAGAACAAAAAGAGTAAGAAATTGTTGCAGACTGGTGGGTTTTGGTGTAAAGGGCTCCATTCCTTCCCCAGAAATCCCCCGAGCTGAGGAGACAACTCCTCCTTCCCAAGCTGTTCAACTCAAGAGTGCTGGTGACACCTCTGTGAAGAGAAATCTTCCTAACAACCCAAGATCCCAGAAGGGAATTGGAAGATAAATCCATCTGCTGAGAAGCCTGGAGGTTGCTCTGTGCCCTAGGCAGGGGCTGCAGGGAGGACTCAGGTTCCCAGAATGGGGAGTAGGTGTTAAAACACCACCTTAAAGAGCACAGCTCAGAAAAAGCTGATGGGACTGTTGTAATCATAGAATCATTAAGGTTGGAGAAGACCTCCAAGATCATCAAGTCCAACCATCAACCCAACACTCCCATGGCCACTAAAACATGTCCCAAAGTGCCGCATCCACATGGTTTTTGAAGCCCTCCAGGGCTGGGGACTCCATCCCCTCCCTGGGCAGCCTGGGCCAAGGTCTCACCACTCTGCCAGGAGAGAAATTCTGCCTCAGATCCAACCAAACCTCCCCTGGTTTAAAGCACTCTACAGACTGCAAAAATGACCATGACTGGATGAACTCCAAGTAAACCAACCTCTGGCTCATGTCCATTCACCATGAGAGAAGAAGACAACTTAAAATAGGGATGGAGAGGCCAGAGAGGGGATATGGGAGAGGAAACAGAAGTTGATCACCACAAACACAACAGGCTAGGAGTGGAGGAAGGAAGCAGAAATCCCATACCATGATTCAAATAAACCTCTGTTTTTCTGATAGAATATGGACTTTGAGAGCAGAAAACACAGGAAGATAACTCAGGCTCCTTGCCCAGCATGAACCATGGTCAGTGGTAAAGCAAATTTCTGACCCTACAGGACTGGAGTCTCCTCTCCAGATAACATCTGGCTCCCCACACGCCTGCACACAGCAATATCCTGCCTTTAAATGCTGCTCTGCTAGGACCAGAATCACCAACGTCCTCTCCAGCACCATATAAACACCCAAAGAATGAAAATGAATCACAGCAGGAAGGAAAAACTTATCACTTTAATGTGCTATTAATTACTGTTCCTTGTGCCCAAGAAGGAACTTCAGCAAGAAGCAGAAGTGCTCTGTCTGGCAGGAACTCCACAGAAGCTCTCAGAGGAGATACTGCCCCGTGGAGGAGCAGGCTGGGGTTTCATCCTCAGTTGGGTGATTTCCAAGTACCAGCTGCATCTCCTGAGCCCACAGCACAGAGCTGCTCAGCTTCCCAACCTCCACAGGGCTGCACAGACAACTACTCATGCTCTGTACCTTCAAAGCATCCTTAGACACACCTAGGAGAAGCCAAGGCTCCAGCCTCAGTTCTACCCTTAAAATCATCCAATGGGTTGGACTGGAATGAACTTTTAAAGGTCACCCTGTCCCACCCCTGCAGGGACAGGGACATCTGCAGCTAGAGCAGGGTGCTCAGAGCTCATCCAACCTCCCCTGGGATGGGGCCAGGGATGGGGCAGCGACCACCTCTCTGGGCAGCCTGGGCCAGGGGCTCACCACCCTCAGCAGCAACAATTTCTTCCTTCTCTCCAGTCTCAATCTCCCTCTTGGAGTTTCCAACCATCCCCCTTGTCCTGTCCCAACAGCTCCTGCTCCAAAGTCCCCCCCAGGTTTCTGGCAGGCCCCTGGCAGTCCTGGCAGCCCCCAGCAGGTCTCCCCAGCTGGAGCCTTCTCCTCTGGGGCTGCCCCAGCCCAACTCTCTCCTGCTGGGCTCCCAGCAGAGGGGTTCCCCCCTCGGGGCATTGTTTTGGCCCTAAAATGTGGCCCCTTCTACCCTCCCAAGGACTGAAGTCATTACTACCTTTTGCAATGTGCTTTAGGGCTCCATGGTGAAGTGCAAGTTCTTGGGGCCTTTCAGTACTTCAAGGGGGCCTTTAAGAAAGCTGGGGAGGGATTTTTTACAAGTGCTTGCAGTGATAAGATGAGGGGTGATGGCTTCAAACTGGAGGAGGGGAGATTAAGATTAGATTTATGGAAGTTCTTCACTCTGAGGGTGGTGAGACCCTGGCCCAGG
>NW_008631550.1:34385-35621 GCF_000691845.1 Merops nubicus
GTCCAAGACCAGTATGGGGCTCTGAGCAACCTGCTCTAGTGGGAGGTGTCCTTGCCCATGGCAGGGGGTTTGGAACAGGATGATCTTGAAGGTCTCTTCCCACCCAACCCATTCTGTGACTCTAGAAATGTAACAATCCCTTTCATTTTCAAGCTTTTTGAGTGACAGAACTTTGAGGGACAGCTCCAGGTAACATCTCTTACAAGGTTACAGGGAGAGATGCCACTCCCACCCCAGCACTCCTGGTGCTCAGCAGGGTTCTGGGCTGCTTCTAACGTTGCCATTTGCTCCAGGTGGAAGGGCTGCACCCCAGTTTGGAAAGGACACTGTCCATGGAAATCCAATTTAAAACCTGGACTGTTGGTGGCTTTGGTGACAGAGCCAACCCCATATGCCCATCAGGGGGGTTCCAAACACCCTTCTCTTCATGCAGGTGTGGAAATGGCTCATGTGTGACTCGGTTTCTCCCCTTCTCAATTCCTCCAGCATCACGTTTCCACCTGGACAGATTCACCAAGCGACACGTTTGAGGCCCAGAAGGATTCCACAGGTCTTTGGGGTTTTGTTTGTTTTCCTTTCTGACCTGCAGCCAGAGTCAGCTCGAAACCCTGACCCAAAACCTCCTACAACATCTAAGCACCACTTTCTATCCTTGAAGGAAAAGCTTGTAGCCTTTTGCAGCTGCAGCCAGCTCCCTGGGGAGGGAGAAGAGCCTGGGAAGGGTGCTGGGGCAGCCTCTTAGCACTACATTTATCCAAATCATCATCTCTCTCTCTTTTTTCTTCCTCTTTACCACAGCAAAACCAATCTCCTCCTTCATTATGTAACTTCTACTGTGGCTCTCCCCTAGGCTCTCTCCTTGAAGCAGGCTGCAGAGAGCTCAGGAGCTGGAGCTCTGCAACGATGGCCCTGCCATAGGAAGGCAGCAAAAGTTCAGGAGAACCCACAGGGAAAGACTCCCCAAACATGCAGCAGTTTGCAGAGGACAATAAGACAGGGCTTTGTTTCCTGCCACCCTTCCTCAGCATCCCCACGAGTCACAGGCAAACACCAGGAGCTGGTTTGTTTCATGGGGATGGGACAAACAGATGTGACAAACACAGGGCAGGGGGAAGGGCAGAGTCCCACCTCCTGAGCTCAGGCTGCAGCTAAACTGACACTGTGTGGCACCCACCTGCCCCATGCCAGGCAGCAGCACCAGAGCCTGGCTCCTACTGGCTGAATGCTGAGCTGACA
>NW_008631551.1:0-15599 GCF_000691845.1 Merops nubicus
CGGAGCTGTCCGGCTCCGGGGAGGGGGGTTGTGTGGGGAGGAGAGCAGAGTGGGCCCATGCTGTCGAGAGGGCTGGGCACTGTGAGCAGAACTCCACAAAGGGGTCTGGGATGGGTCAGGGGCTTTGTGCCCCCCCCAGCTCGTGTCTCCTGGAGATGGTGGCATGGTGCTGTGTCTCTAGGTTGGTTCTGTCTCTTTTCTTAGGTGTTGACAGTGTCAAGCAAGGCAGCTGCAGAGGAATGTAACTAACACTTCTGCCTCAGAGCAACACTGGTGCTGCAGAAGCTCCATGTTGTGGCAGGGGCAAAAATAGTCACTGCCTCCCAGGGAGCCTTTTGCTGGCCTAACTCTGTCTAACCCGTGTTCCAGGACAGGGGCTTTTCTAAGATCAAGGCTGGCCTTTCAGTACTTAAATGGGGCCTAGGAGAAAGGTGGGGACAGACTTCTCAGTAGGTCTTGTTGCAGCAGAACAACGTGTGATGATCTTGAAATAACACAAAAGATTTAGACTGGATGGAAGAAATAAGATCTTTAGAATTAGGATGGAGAGTTGTTGGTTGAGGTTGCACCATTCCTCGAAACATTACAGCTTTTGTGAAATGGTATCTCTAATGGTCTTGACTATGGCTTTTGCTGTTGGCTAGTTTTCTTTCTAAGACTGGGGAGAAACTGTGGAGTCTAGACAACCTTACTATTAATTGTTTTTTTTCCACAATCTCAAGGAATGGGGAAATCTGTGATGTTACAGTCCTTTCAACTTGTTTGTGTTCTTGATATGCATATCTCTGTTTTTGCCAAGAAGAACATGATACCTAAAAAGTTGAGTTTTTTTTTTTTAGCTTCATAATGGGCAGTGGGTTGTGGGGTTTTTTTCCTCCTTTCTGATTCTAATGGGCAGGAAAATAGCAATATGTTAACTAGTAAGGGATTTTGCTTCATCATGTGGATGAAGCTGGATAATGAAGCTTGAAGGTGCATTTGGACTAGAATTAGGGGTTTGACCTTCTTTGAGAAAGCAAAGTAAGGCTACAGCAGCTACATTTCCTGGGTTGGAATTAATTTCTCTGTGTGAAGGTCCATGTAAGTGTATGTGTCTTCCAAGTCTCTTAAAATTCGAAATTTTTGCCTCATGTCTGCATCTCTACTGGTAATTTGTCTGGGCAGGATCTAGAATAGCTGATCCTATGCTCTAATTCAGCTAAGGATTTAAACACAGGATTATAAGCTATTTGTTTATAATACTGACCTGAGGCTTTCATGGAGATACTTAGTGGAAACATTTCATGTTTTCTACGCAGTGCCTTTTTTCAGTAATTTTTAACATTATGCTCTGTTTTTCTGCTTCAGGTCTGTGAATTACTGTAAACACCATTTTTCTGTTTCTTTGTTTCTTTTTTCCTTTTGGTGTCCTGCCCTTCTCTTTTCCAGTACTTCTCAAAGACTGTGCTGTTGTGTATTACTGCATTTCACAAAAAAAACCCAAAACAAAACAACAATAGAGTTTCTGGCTGGAATACCAGGTAAACCTTGATGAAAAGGGACCAAAAATCCAGACTGGGGTAAGACAATAAATGGGCTTTCTGTAGGTCATGCAGGTTTAATGATGTTGTCCCTCTGATATGAAAAGGTGGAGCAGATGTGTGCCAGCAGGGGGGTGGCACACTGGGAGCCTGCAGCTGTGCATTACATTTGGATGGAAGCAGGAGGGAAATAGGAAAAAAAGCATTTGGGGAGCAGCGGGGCACAGACCTACCAACTTTGGGTGCAGAGCTCCCTTAGGAAGCTTATGAGGGTGTGTCTTGGAGAGCAGATCCTAACTGTGATTTCCTTTTCTCTGCCTTTTCTCTGACTTTGCTGTCTGGGAATATCTGTTACTGCTTTCATGCTGTGTCATAGACTGAGTGTGTGATGCTTCATGTCAAAGGCAAATTCTCAGTTTAGGGAGGTTTACAGGTGTGAAAAGAAGGTGAAAGGCTGGATGTGGTGAGAACATCAGAGATCTGTAGTTCAGCTGTGTCCTCAGAATTTCTATTTCTGAACACACCCACCCTATTTCTTTAAAAATGTAGCAGAGTGATGGGGCAGTTTTGATGTAGGAGGAAGTCAGACTGAAATTTTTCAGTGAAATGGAGGAGGCTGTTTTCACACTTTTGCTCTACAAGCTTGATGCTTAGTCTTTCTGGAGTTGAGCACCAGCAACATTTTTAATTCTTGTTGCTCTGAATGAGTTGTAATTGTGTTCTAAAAATGGATGAGTTGATGACTTTTCATTGTTGGAAAAGTATGAGGAGAAAAAGAGACTGGTTTGCAGTATTTTTCTATAGCTTTCCTGAAAATTAAATTCCATTAGAGTACCTATGGGTTAGTGCTTTTAGAGTAGTCTATGCCCTTGGAGGAAAATTCTCAAGGGTAGTTTAAGGTGAGTTTAAGTGATTTTTTTTTTTTTTCTGGGCCAGGAGTAATGGAGGCAAGAAACAGGGAAGGGTTAGGGTGGTCAGGTGTGTGCAGTCTGAAATGCAGTGTGTAAATCAAACTAGAAATGTGTGCACTGAAAGGGCAGATTGAAAGAAGAGGGTGGTGAGTTTCGATGGGCTAGGAAGAGACCTTCAAATGTAAGTCATGCTCAAATTTCAAGGGGAGTCTTAGTAGCCAGAGAGTTCAGTGTTCTGTGTTTTTCTGTGAGGAGCTGCACCACAGTGATTGGAAGGCAAAGGGCTTAGGAGCAGAGCTTTGGCTCTTGGGCTGTGGCCTTTCTGCCCTTTTCTGTGTGGTGCTGTTGGTGTAATTTCCTTTTTCTGCAGCTCAGGTCAAGAGGCATTATGGGTAAATGAGGATGAAGTGCAGGAGTTAAGAACTGGGAAGACCTTAGTTGCCTCAGAGACCACCCTTAAAGGTTGATGAGGTTGGAGCTGAAGGCAGGACCTGTGAAGCCAATACAGCTGTCAGCTGAGGTGGTAACAGGAAGCGAATTAATTTCCCTGGGGAAATCAGCAGTTGTTGTCTCCAGTGAATCACAAGTCATTGAAATGTTTTGTTAGTGCAGCCAAACTTCTTCTCAGCATATGTTGCGTGTTTCTTCTGCAGTTGGTATCTTTCATGTTTGTACTGAGTTTGAAATGAGAAAAGTTATGTTCATTCTGAAAGGGTAAAATAGTCCAGTGTATCTTGTAATTAATAAATGTCTAACCATACTGTATTAACCTTAAAGTGTACTTTAGGTGGCTGATATGCTAATGCATTGTACTCTAACTGGTAATATATGGCTTCAGTGGGCTGCACTGACCCTTACCAGGTATCTAGCCATGTCAATCAGTACAAAATTGGGAATAAATCATCCAAGAGGAACCCTTTTTCAGAGGTCAAGTGCAGAATATACTGTTGAGATAGATGTATTTATAGAAAAGCTTTGCATTCATTAATTGCTTTCTCTTTCTTTATGTAATACTTCCTTTAAGCAAGTTTCAGGAGTAAGGGAATACAACGTTAACACAGGCAATGTAAATGTTTTCTGTTGGACTCTTGTAGCTGTCAGAGTATGTGAAATACTGGACCTTTGTAGAGTAACACACTTATGCTTTTCCAGCTGACAGATAAATGGTGAAGTGAAACTCAGGAATCCCTTAATCACTGGAGTTCCTTCCTGGCTTTTTAAAGTCTGGAGAGGTGGAATGAATCTCTGCCCTATGCTGCCTTCAGTCTTTCACTCTGCCTGTGAGTTGGCATCTGCAGAGTTACATCTCTTCGTGTTTGAAGAGCTTCCCAATCTGTTATTTTTACTGCATCCATTGTGAATGATCCTCTTTCAAGTCCCATGATTGGAAGGCTGGAAGTTGCTTACAGACACCTAGCAGCTCACAATAAGTGCTGCCTCCCACATCTGCATTTTGAACTTTTTCCTTTTTAGGCATATAAAATATTTAGTTTCACAACAGCCAAATGCTATTTCCCACTTCATTCACTATGATCCTTTCCTGGATCCTTCCCAAGCTTCCCTAGACTTTCACTGACCAGTTACACTCTCTGTTACCAGATGTAGTTCCAGAGTTTTGCTTTGGGACTCTGGGCAAAATGCACAACATGTTGTCCCCTTGGAGGCTGTGTCAACTGATCCAGCCAGGGTGGTGGTATGAGCTCTACAAACACTGGTTTTTCTCCAGAGATGTAAAGGACCCCTGTGCAATAGTTGACCTCTGCCTGCACAGGAATAATACAATGTAGTATCTTTTCCTTTTTCAAAGGGATAATATTGGGATTTTGAGGAGGTTTGGCAGGTGTAGTTTTCTTATATCTGGCACTGGAAAGGTGTGGTTTTTTACAATGGGACAGATGGAGCAAGAACAGCAAATCAGTACACTTCCATGTCTCTGTATGTGTTACTTGAAATTACATCTTGTTCTGAAGCTTTACTTAAAGGATTATCCAAGTGTAATTTTCTCTTTTTTTTTTTTTTTTTTTGTGAGGTGTGTGGTGTTTTGCAGTGCACAGCTGCTGAGTTTTGGGCAGGAGCATTCCTGTCCCTGTCAGAGACCCCAGGTGGGTGTGGGAGGGCAGGACTCCTGCATCAGCACGTGTGGCTCCTGAAATCACGTACTCAGGTATCTGGCTCGCAGTGGGCAGGGGACACGTTTGTCTCTAATGAACATGGCTTTAAGGCTGCAATTAAAACTGACTTGTGTTCATTTCAGTTAACTGCTTCAGCTGTGCTGTTGTTGTGCCTAATAGGCAATAATACTTAAAATGACATTAGGAAATCTGAAGAGTGCTGCAGTTGCAATTGTTTCCTTTAAAGGAAGTTTTGCTTTGTTGTAAGAGTCCTATGTGATTAGGAGTCAGTGCTGATAAAGGTATGCTTAGAGCTCTTAAGGAATAGGAACTGATCAGCTTTAAAGAACACAGGTGTGGTGAGGTGGTCAAGTATTTTCCTCTTCTGGCTAACTGAAGAAGTCTTTTAGCGATAATGACCAAAATAAGCATTTTGAAAAGATTTTTAGACTGAAAGAACTTGGAAAAAAAAGCTGCTGAGAAGTTCATGTAAATCCTTTCATCTACAGGGTTCAGAGCAACCCCTAGGTCAATCACTTAGCAGTAATTAGCAGAAATAAAGGAGATAGACTTTGTTTGCTTTAATGTATTTCTAAATGTATACTTCTCAGAAGTGGGGGGGGTACTGTGCTGATCTCAAGAGTCCAAATGAGACTGCCATTATATCCTCAAAATTTCTGCAGAAAATTTCACAAATTCATCTGCTTGATAACTGCTGCCACATGGTGTTAGCATAACTAGCTAACTTGATGGCAGCAGATACACCCATCTGAGGCAATTCAATCAATCCTTTTGATAGCTATCCAGTGTAATGCGTTCAAGGGCCTGTGTGATAGCCCAGATTGTACACTGGTGGGCAAACAATTGCCTAATGGAACATGTTGCCCATGTTGAGGAATTGGAAGTGATGATCCCAGCTGGGACCAAGAGCTAAGCCTTATCTTTCAGGTGAGTGCTCTGTTATATGAAGCCCCTAAAAAAACACTACTGTGAGCTACACAACTAGTTTATGTTTAAATCTGCTTTTTACTTAAAAACACTTGTGTACTTTTCTGCCCTGATTTGTTTTCAGTTGCTGTCTGAAATACCATCCTTCTCAGTTCTCCTCACCCCAAACTGACAAAGGTCCCGGGGTAATTGTGGCAGATGTTTGAACCTAAAGCCTTTGTAGATCTAGATATAGAAGTATGCAGAGCAGCAAGATTACCAGATAAGCAGGCTGCTGTTGTGGTGTTTGAGACAATAGAAATCAACAGAGATCTTGTGGGTGAATTTTTCTTGCGGAACAAAGAATCCTCCTCCCCAACAGTGAAGTTCAGAGGCAGGATTTGCTACAGGCACAGGGACATGTAACCAGCATGGGCTGTTGCACATGAATGTTCCCTGCCAGCTGTGCTACGTACCTTCAGCCGTTCATTGAAGTGCCACATTACAGGCAGCAAAGTAAATATTTAGACCTCTGCTGTGTCATCTCTGCAACGAGCAGCCAGATCATCCTGTTTTATGGTCCTATTTGACTGCATGTAAGCTAACAATATCATTGGGAATGTCACAGACAGGATCTTCTCAGAATCAGTGATGATGCTGTGGGGATGTATAACCCAGTAGCTACAGTGAAGTGTAAAATGCATCCTTTCCTGTGCTGTTCACATAGGCATAAATGAGGGAATGGGATGCGAATATGCTTGAGATGCCTCCTGGTGCCTTTTCATTTTTAAGGGACTCCATGAAGCTTTGAAATTCTGACATCCATGCCAGCAGTGGGCATTGATTAACTTGAGGTCTAAATGCAACCCCAGAATAGTGCTTTATTTTTCTGTATTTGGGGGGCGAGGGAGGAAGAGGAGACTGCTTTATTACTTGGGTCAAAAGAGGGTGATGTGCCTTAGCTGGAGGAGTGCCATGCTTTTTCTTGGTGAACGCTGGCCAAGATCTGTAGCAGGCACAAGCCACAGAAGTGCTGTAGTAAACATCATTTTCAGTCACTTTTGGTCTTCCATCTTGAAAGACATCATGTAACTGGGTTGAAAGGGGAAGGTTTTCAGGGCAAGGTCTGAGCTTGCATTTCCCTGCTGTGATACTCTCACAACCTCCTCTGCAGTTCATGGTCTTCAGGACTCTACTGCAGCATCAAGTGCTTAAACAGGGTGAATGAGCCAAGTTTGTTCTCTTCTAAATCCTGTATCATGCTTCTGGTTCTTGCCCAGTGGAAAAATCAAAGCCTTTTTTTATGTTTGAGGTTTCTGCACATATGCCAGGCTGTTGACTTAACTAGTCTGGTGATATACACAAATGTAAGAGATGGCAGTGGGCTCTTGTCTCAGTTCAAACAGTGTATGCACTAAGTTACTCCCCTCTGAAAAATAGAAGTGATAGAAAATAAATGCATTATTTTCTCTTTCTGATTGTCCTGAAATATGATTTGTAACTTAGAACTGCCAGCCCTGCCCTTATCACTTTGTCCTAACTGTCTGCTCAGAGTCCTGTTGGTAAAGAATTGAGGCTAATTGGTGCTTAATATCAGTTGAAAAGTAATAATAAAGGAAGTCATTACCAAGGCTGATGTGAGTAGTAAAGCTATTGTGGTAACAGCTATTACTGCTTACTTCATTGTGTGCACCATTGCTTCTGATAGAAATAACTGAATTTCTGTAAAAGCCCTATATACAAGAATGGTTATTTCCCTCCCCCCATTAAAAGGGAACAAGTGAGCAATGCTGGCACATCTGCCATGTTCACCCAAGCTCACCCAGGTGATACTGCAAGTAAGATGAACAAGGCAGATCAATAAGCAAATGTAGACTGAGGTAAAATTGGGGAGGCAGCAGTACTGCCAAAAATATTCATTAGCAGACCACAACCAGACATAAAGGTCCAGTGCCATGCTGCTGCTTGAAAAAGGCCAATTGCTCTTGGGTGAATGAGCAGGATTGTCGTATGCAAGACAAAATGACAGACCTGGAAGTTCTCTTTAGGGAGCTGTGTTTTGAGAAAAATGTAGCCAAAGACTCCAGCGCTGTTTTATTGTTGTTTTTTAGATAAAACAAGCTATGAGAAGTGGAGGTGATTAATCTACAGCTTGTGAAGGTTTCTTGTAGACAGGAAGATGACCTGCTGTTCTCTGCCTCCCACTGAGAGCAGAGTAAGGAGTTGTTTAGCTAAATTTTCAGGCTGGAGCAGGTTTCACGAGGAGATTGTGTCCTCTATCATTGGAAGCCTTTACTGATAGCTAAAAACACACGTGTGGGTTGGATTGTGTCCTACTCTTGACTTGGAGCAGGGTAATGGGTGACTTGGCTTTACAGGCTTATTTCCTGTGAATCATGCAGCATGTGGAATCTTTTAAAGTCATGCTTTCAATGTCAAACTTAATTGTTTGTGCAGGTTTTCACATTTTGCTATAGCTTTATTAAAGTAGACTTCAAGGTGAAGAGCCACCCTTGGTTTTGTCCCAAAGATTAGATCTCTTTGACACAGCAGAAAGAAACAGTCCAGATTTTGCGTTATCTCAACTTTGATTTCTGGCTTCTTTGACTGAGCAGATGGGATCAGTTCCATCTCAGTATGCTGCAAGGAGAAAAATGATGATTGCAACTCTCTGTTGAGGTACTCGGAATATTTCTCATTCAGAGCTTAAATTAGTTTCAAATTATTTGTAAAACTATTGTGTGTTATGCTTATGTGCAGCTGAAGGCATGTGGTTTGAATGAGAAAGAAGTTATTTGGTGTTAGTATGAGTATCTTCTCAACTCAGTAAATATGGACAGAATAAATCCTGTCCTGTTAAAATCTGGAAAGTATGCACAGTGACTTCAGATACACCAGTATTCCCAAGTGCCTTCCTCCCCTACACAAATGCTAAAATTTGAGAGCTAATTTTAGTTCAAGGCATTTTTTTAAAGCTGAGAAGATCCATGAACTCCTGCAATAGCAACTTCTGTTACTGATGACACAGTAGCTGCATTAGTATTGTTGATGTGAAGTCTTAAGATTTTACTTTCTGTAACTTTTCTCCTAGAAAGAAAACCACAGAAAATCTATTAAGTTTCGTAACAAAGAGTTTGTGGATTTCAGGATGACAACTGAAGTTTAGGGCTTTTGTTCTCTTCCTAAACAGATGTGCCATAATATCCAGAAAGAGTTCCTATTAATCATTTTAAGGCTTTGCCAGCATTTAAATCCTTCTGTGACTGGAAAAAATTGGTACTGTAAGGGAAGTGGAAATTGTAAGTGCCACAGTAACAATAGCTGATGTGTTGAGCTGTTGTCAGAAGTCTAATGAGCAGGTTGGCCAGCAAATGAGCTGGTGTGCAAGGCTGCTGTGAGGAGCACTGACAGCAGTAGCTTGCTGCTTAATAAAATAGGTACAGCACAAAGCTGGGTGGAGAGCAGAAAGAGCTCCTGCCTGTGGAGCCCAGACCCTCCCCTCCTTTGCAGGCGTGCCCTTGTGTGGTGCTGGTGGAGCTGGGAAGGCCACGGAGAGAGCATGGCAAGAGCCTGAGGCGTGGTGCAGCCTCTGCTGCTCTGCTGATTGGGAATCTGTGTTGTGGACTAAATGCCTTCCAAAGCATGGCTTGGGTTGTGTATATTTTTCCCTTAAAAGTACTGAGTACTGCACAACCACCAGAACCACCTTCCGAGTCAGTAACTTGGTCTTTATGGATCAGGATTCCAGCTGAGCAAAATAGTGGAGTTTTTCCCTAGCCTCCCAATCCCTTCTAAACCATTAGAGCCTTAGATGTTTGCTGAAACTCATGGTAGGTCTGGGCAAAGAGATGACCTTTTCAGTATTCATCTAGTCTCTGATGGTGTGAGTTTTGCCTTTGAGGTGCTGCAACTTATTTCAGCCCGTGAAGCAACTGGTGTGAGCGGAGCTGGTCTCCTTGCTTTGGGGTTCTGCAGCACCTGGCACAGAGCAGGCTCTGTGTGCCATGTCACACCTCAGATGGCAATGGAAAGCAAATACTTGTCATGTGTCTGAGCAGTGGCCTTTATTTATTCTCAGTACCTAATATATTTCATACATGCTTTGATGCTTAGTGGTAGCCTCTCAGGAAAGTTCTGTTCAGAAATTCTCGTGGAGAGTATTTCTGGGTTTTGTCCTCTTGCCTGATACCTTTTTGGAGAGAAAAGGTGCAGTCCTAGTGCTTCAGTTGCAATAGGAGACCAGGTGACCAGCAAACCTCCTGCGCCCTTAAAATGGTGGTGTTTGCAAGAGCTTTTAAAGTCTCCTGAAGTGCCTACATTTCCACTTGCAAGCTTAGTGTGTGTTGACCATTTTCTAGGGTGGTGGCAAGTAAAACAGTAAGAGCAATCTGCAGGATTTAAATAAAAACCAAACAAACCACCAGAACAACCCATCAACATCAAACCCACCTCATATCTGTTCCTCTAGCAAATGCAAAAGCTGGCCAGAACTTCTTTTGCCCTTGACCAGGACCAAATTGTAAGTAACAGCTTGGTGTTGAAAATGTTTATATATTATTAGTTGTCCCTTGAATTGTGCAGTTCTTCTACCATCAGTGTTTCACAGAAGCAAACCTTCCAAAGCAAATAAATAAATAAAATCCCAGCTGACAAGCTAATGTAAATGGTATGAAACAGAAGGGTAAATGGGGGAAAAAAAGACTGATTTGACATAAACAAATTAGAGCTGTTGACAGTGTGGGTGATTTTGAGAAGTGCAGTTCTATTAAATTCACAGATCTGAATCCTGACAAATAACAAGCCATGGTAATTTATATAAACAAGGGAAGGAAATAATGAGTGGATGTGGAAGTGTAACAAGGATTTGGTTGTTAGTATGGCATGAAACATGGTGGCAGCAGGGGTAAGGGAAATGGAGAGGCCCTGCCACGGTGAGGCAGTGCTCAAGTGCAGTGCCCATGGGAAAGGGTCATGGCCCCGTGCCAGGGTGGGGAGGCTGAAGGAGCCACTGAGTTTGTCTTCCACATTTACTCTATCAAGAACAGAAAGCATATGTAAACAGTATGGTTATATTGTCAAGTTGCATGAAAGCTGAGGTGTCTCAGTGCTGTGCTCCAGACTAATGTTTGGGTGCAGATATTTCCTAGGCTGAGTGAAGCTAGCACATCCCCTGCACCACCCTGGTGATAGCTCTGGAGTTCCTTCATCTCCTGGAGCTCCTGTCCTTCCACACAGTATTTTATCTCCTGTGGGCTGGTGTGTGCATGCAGTTATGCAGGACTTGGGCAGTGGGAATGGTCCATGTCACATCCAACCTCCCTACAGGCACCTCATGATTTTGTGTCCCTCATTTTAGAAAAAGCTTTTTTTACCTTTCATTGAGGGTTCTTAATGGACAAAACTATTAAAAATTCAAAGCACTGTATTTATTTAGATAAGAGCTGTTAATTATATATGTCTAGCCATATGGCCCAAAGACTACCATTTAGTAAGATAAAGAAGGAATGAATATTTTAGGTAATAAAGAGCTGGTTTGGAAAATAGAAACTTTATTGATGTTGTTTCATGTAGGTTTAACAATGGAGTGGTGGTTGGTAGCCTGCAGTGGTTCACACTACAGAACTTGGTTGTCTTTTCTTTTATATTTTTAATGTCTTGCTATTGAAGAGTGTCTAAAAGCCACAAAAGAAATGCCTCAAGGAAAGCCAGATGGCTGAATATTGGCATCTGAAATGAAAATAAAATATTCAGCCATACATATGTGCCTTAAATACACTTAGCTGCAGTCCTTTGTTTATAAGCCAGACTCTTCTCTATTGCTTTTGCATTGCTAACTTTTAACTTCTTAGGCATATGTTTTAGTAGATCAAAGTTGAGCAAAAATGTGGTTAAGGAGATTTTTGTGCTTGCTGGCTCTGTCCCCAAATCAAGGATCCAGAGTCAGGTTTTGGCCAGATATTGTACCCTGAAGTAATGGAGGTTGTTTTGGACAGAATGAGTTTTTCTGTCCTGGTAGCTCAGTCTGGCAGGTTTTTTACAGCTCTGAAAGTGCACAGGGATATCGTTAGCGTTTTTGGAATGCATCGCAGGGTTTCCTGGTAATGCTGCTGTTGCTCATATTTCTGCTCATGCTGAAAACCTTGGAGCTTCATCTGCAGTGGTGAGGTCCTTGCTGCCTGCAGCCACGCTGTGCAAAATGAGCAACCGTTTGGGAAAGTGTGTGTGTGTGTAGATAAGCAGCTGCCACCAACAACTGCCAAGTGTAGTGGAGACATAGGAAAACTCAGTTCCTCCCTAGAAGCCCAGCCAGCTCCTGGAGCAATCTCTAAAATTCCCCCCAGGTATCCACCATTTTTCATCTGATACATGAAGGGACAAGTATTGCCTTGGTGCTGCTTAGCCAACCTGCCGCTTGTTTTCATAGTCCTGACACACTGTTGAAGGCAGTGATTTGAAGACTAGGGTGGTATCAATTAATGCCACCAAAAAGGCAATTTTGCAGAAGGGGTCGATCAGACACGTGGTGTCGTGAGCGGTCCCTGAAGAGAAGCTGCCATTTCCTTTGTACAGTCTTGACCCAAAAGGCCCTTGATAGAAATCTTCACAGTGCCTGTTTTTCTATGAAACAAGCAAGCTGAAGAAAGTACAGTTGGTTCCAGTCAGATCTGCAGATTTTTTTTTTTTTTTCCTCATCTCAGTTGGGAGGTGAAGTTCTGAGCTCTGGTTTTCATGTGGTCCTATCCTGGACTTGCTTGCAGAGACACTTGGCTACTGTCAAACTTATCACTCCTTCCAGTCCTTGAGGCTAATAAGTGACATTTAAAGTACCAAACTGTTGGCACTTGAGATTAAAAATGTGGGAAGAATGGTATAATATGGATTAAAACTGGTGTGGATCAATGTGTCCCTCTGCACAGTCTTCCAGGCTTTCTCACCACCTTTCTATTTTGTCCCGTTTGCTCAAGAGTGCTATGAACTTTTGTGGCATGTGAGACTGTAAATATCATTTTGGCAAGTTGCTGGTGTCTAAGGAAGGCTGTAAGTGGGTGCAGCATCATATACTTGGCTCTGTTGATGCAGAGAGCAAAGAAGGCGTGATCAGAAATGTGACGTGGCGGGGGCTGGCCTGGTGGCTTTCCATCAGGTCCTCGCTGTCAGATTTGCTGCCTACAGCAATATATTTTTAGAGCAGTTATACATCACTGCAAAGCTAGTTGCCTATTTGGGTCTGAAGGAAGATGAGAGTGAGAAACGGATTAAGACATTGTAATATTGCTCAGTCTGTGTGAAGACATGAGAGATCCCATTCCTGTTCTTCAGTACAGGGATGGCTCACAACTCAGAGAAAATATTAGGAAAGGAGGAAGCCTATCTAACAGTTTAAGGTACAAACATCAAATAGGTAAAGGGCTACTAAAAATGGTTCACTTTTGAAACTCTTTTAAGTTAGCACAAACACAGCTTTCTCCAGATTTTAGTTGTTAACCTGCTGTCAGTTGTCCCACCTGGCAGCAGCAGCCAGCAGATACTTCCAGCAGGGTTCTGTAGTCACAAAGGCCACGTGTCCAGTAAATGAATGGGAAGTTCAGAGTCCAAGTTTGTATCTGACCAGATGGACCAACACCTGGCACATTAGCAGATGGAAAGGTATTTGGTGACTTTATATTATTGTATTATGGAATATGAAAGTCAGTGTGCTCTAAAAGATGTGCCCCTTACTGTTTGGAATATCATCTTTGTAACCATAAACCTCAGGTGCTGAACACAATCTGCTCTGATTACCTTAACCTTTGTCACACGGACCTTCAGCAGTTAGAGATCAGGAAAAGAGGCAAGTCTGTTTTCAACCCTTTCTGTCACCCTCCCAGTTAATTTGTTTTAAATTGTACAGCAACAACTTTTACTGTATAAACAGAAATCCCTTAGTCTATGTCTGTCTATACCATTTTTTTCTCCTCCCTTGAAGCTGTTCGCAATTAAATCTCAGTAAAATATGAAGTGTCAGAAATGTTAAACTATCTTGGCAGTGAAGAGGCATGAAACAGATGAATAATGAGAAGCAGAAGATAAGAAGCAGTAATTCCACTTTAATTCTGGAGTGCCTATTCTGGTGGAGAGGTCACATCACCTTTTACTATTTCATATCCTACTTATGAGTCACAGGCATGACTAAGAAAAAATATTCCCACCGAAGAACAGTCCTGAGATTTGTTTAAATTATGGAAATGAGAAACTTCAAGGCCTCTTTCGCTCAAGATTAAGAAGTATCTATCTGAGACTGCCCGGGCACTTTAACTTAGAGAAGAGTGGGGAAAAGGGAGAGGAGGAGCCTCTCATGTGTTTTTCTTGGATATGCCTGTTTTGAGCAGTCTGAGTATTGCTGCCACAACATAAGGTGCTTCCTTTGTATTTCTTCCCAGATATTGGCCTGGGACAATTCTGAGTTCATTGGAAAACATGTTAGAGCGATAAAATTCAGTGGGCCTGCTTCTCTTGTTTAGACAAGTTTTATAGGGATGTCTCACATTTGCGTTCAGTGAAATTTTCTGATAATTTTCACTACTGTGAAAAAATTGGGTCCTGTGGTGAACTTGAAAAGCCTCAGAAAGTTCTCTCTATTTTGTCTGAAAGAGAAAGATCTTAGATGCTGTTTTGGGGGTGCTCCCATGCATAAATTAATATGTGGTGGTTTTCATTTTGTGGTATTTACTTAGCCTTATTTTTCATAATTGGGAAGGTACGAATAAAAAGCCTATTAAATATTTCTGCATGGTGTGCTGATAAGGCAAGTTTGCTTGAGCCAGTGTGGACAGATGAGAGAGAAATGTGGAGGCATTAGATCCAAATTCTCAGCAGTATGGACAGCTGAGGCAGTGCAGAGATAGTCAGCAAAAGTTTCCAGAGGAGCAAGTCTAACAGGATAATCCAAAGGGTTGAAAGCACCAGGGTAGTTTTATACAGAGGAGAATGTAATAACTCCTCAAGGTGTTTGAAAGATGATGCACTATGATGCAGCCCTGCAGGTTTCTGGTGATCTTCATAGTAGAAGAGATGAGAGCCCTAAAAGAGTCCCTTTAAATTGTGGTAATATGCATCATAATTCTTCCTGGACCCTAAAGCTAGGGTTTTTTTTAGGATCTGAGCTATGCTGCTGCTGGCCACTAACCTGGCATGTTTCTGTTGCAGTTGCATATTGTCTCCAAAGCTCTTCAGCTTCAGAAACTGGTACTTACTGAACGTAAAAATGCTTTGTCAGAGTGTGGTTGAGCAACTTCTCAGCAGTATTGACAACAGCAGCCTGTCAGAAGCTCATAGCAAGCACTAAGTAAGGTATTCAAAGCTGAAAAGAAACCTAGATAATAAAATGCATCTGCAGTTGTTTTCAATCACATTTCTTTTTCTTGTATGTAATTAACTGGTGTGCTATGGAGCCTTTAAACAGTACCAGCTCTTCACATCTCTTCTCTGTACTGCACTGGGGGAAGCAGGCTTCATCTGTGGAGACCTGAAGTGTCATTATTGTATTCAAGTAGAAGAACTTCATACATTCAGAAGCCAACTCTAGAGGGACTGCAGCAGACTCTGTGGAAAGAGGCTGAATTCCTTGGGAAATGGGTTTGTAATGGCTGTGTCATCCAAGAAGAGCACGTAGTGTTGATTTGGCACACTGTGGACCAAGTTCTATTTGTCTGAGTTGCCTTTTTTCCAAAGGACTCAGGAGGAGAGCGTTTCCCCTAAAGGGAGAGGCAAATGAAGAGTTCTGTGAGAACAGGCATGCCTGCCAGAGAGAAATTATACTAAAACCATTCTTCACCTTCATAAAGCGTAAGGAAAATAAAAAATCCAGTGCTCCTTGTTACCATGTTTGCATAGCTTATGGTAGGGCAAGGACTTTTGAGACTTTTGTGCCCAGGAAGGTTTTTTATTTTGACTGCGTCTTATAGTTTGAGTAACTGGAATATAGGAGATCTTATGTCATGGACTCTTTTTAAGAGCAATGCCATTGTTGCTCTTACGGGGTTAGAACAGAAGTAAAATCGTCCCCTCTCTTCACCTTTTTTTCTTTGCAGTTAGTTATGGCAGAATATGTATTTGATTTTCTCTTTGGTCACTAGAAAGCCTTGAAAGAG